>NC_092252.1:21503843-21742269 GCF_036320965.1 Panulirus ornatus | reverse complement strand
GGATGTAAGACATGTGTACGAGTAGGAAGAGAGGAGAGTGATTGGTTCCGAATGAAGGTCGGTCTGCGATAGAGATGTGTGATTTTCCCTTGGTTGTTTACTTTGCTTATGGATGGCTGGATGCAAGAGTGAATGCAAGAGTTTTGGAGAGAGGAGCGAGTATGCAGACTGTTGTAGTTGAGAGGGCCTGAGAAGTGTCAGTTGTTGTTCGCTGATGATACAGCTCTAGTGGCTGATTCGAGTGATTAACTGAAGAAGTTGGTGACTAAACTTGGAAAAGTGCGTTAAAGGAGAAAGTTGAGAGTAAATGTGAATAAAACAAGGTTATTAGGTTCAGCAGGGTTGAGGGATAAGTTAGTTGGGATGTAAGGTTGAACGGAGGAAGATTTGAGGAAGTGAAGTGTTTTAGATATCTGGGAGTGGACTTAGCAGCGAATGGCACCATGGAAACCATGGAAGCGGAAAAGAGTCACAGGGTGCGGGAAGGGGAGAAGGTTCTGGAAGCGATGAAAAATGTGTAAGAGAATGTTATCCCGGAGGGCAAAAATGGGTATGTTTGATGAAACAGTAGTTCCAACAATATCACCGATTGCGAGGCTTAGGCTGTAGATAGGGTTATACGGAAGAGGGTGGATGTGTTGGAAATGAAATGTTTGAGGACAATATGCGGTGGTTTGATCGAGTAAGTAATGAAAGGGTAAGAGAGATGTACGGTAAGAAAAAGAGTGTGGTTGAGAGAGCAGAAGAGGGTGTGTTGAAATGATTTGGACACATGGAGAGAATGAGTGAGGAAAGATTGACAGAGAGGATATATGTCAGAGGCGGAGGGAAGGAGAAGTGGGAGACCAAATTGGAGGTGGAAGGATGAAGTGAAAAGTCGGTGCATTACACATGACAACTAGAGACTGAGTGTGAACGAATGTGGCCTTTGTTGTCTGTTTTCCTGGCGCTACCTCGCTGACGCAGGGGGTAGCGAAGTTGTTTCCTGTGGGTCGGGGTAGCCCCAGGAATGAATGAAGGCAAGCAAGTATGAATATATATATATGTGTATATATGTATATGTATGTGTATATATATTTGTGTATATGTTGATATGTATACGTATATATATGTGCGTGTATGGGCGTATATGTATATATATGTGTATATGAGCGGATGGACCTTTCTTCGACTGTTTCCTGGTGCTACCTTGCTGACGCGGAAAACCGCGATCAAGCATGATATAAGATATAAATATATATATATATATATATATATATATATATATATATATATATATATATATATATATATATATATATATATATATATATATATATATATATATATATGATAGATAAATAGATAGATGGAATTGAATACAACAGCATATTTACAGTTATTCATCTTTTTATGTTTTCTAATTTTCTCAACATTGTTCTACCATCGTGTGGGTGCTGAGACACCAGTTGCCCAAATTCATCCATTTTAATTCAATCAAGATTTCGCCTTCACAGAGGCATCATCAGGAATCTACAAAAAAGAGAGAAAACTACGTCACAAAATTTGGATGTAAAACGGCAACAACATGTATCTAAGAAACAAACCTCACTACATAGTGCATAAGAATAAGGAAAACACTAAAAGCGATACAAATTAACAATATCATGACAGGTTGCACGAGTTAGTCTAAATGCAAAACATGGATATAAAAATATAGAAAACTTACACAAGAGGAAACACAGAACATCTTACACGAACTAGGAATTAGACAGGTCATCAATTTTTTTTGTTGTTCCTTTTTTTCTCACACAGTTAACCTTCTCCTAGACATCTTATTCTACCTTAAGTTTGGGGATGCTAGCTTCCCGACTCTCACTTGCCGTCTTCTTCATCCCCAGTACCTACCTCTTGACCTCCAGCCGTTTTCTGTTGTACATCTTTCAATCATGAAGGCTACTTCTCTGTAAACGGGGTCCGTACGCCTCTCATCTCTTCCAACATCAGTTAACTCAACCCGGCCGTTCTCACATACCGACCTTCCACATCTCGAACACCACACACTTTTCTCACACGTCACCACTGCTTCCCTAAATTCCTTTCATGCCTCTCCCATTCTGCTAACTTCATTTACTCTCATATGTAACCATCCTACAACCATCCACTCCTTGTATCTCTTCACACAAACCACTTTTCCTCGCTCTTAACTTTCACCACTGGTTCATATACACCCCAGTCTAAAACCAGATACATGTTTATCGACCAACCTTCAGGCCTGTTATAATTACAAAGTTATGTCCATCCCCGGAAGTGTTGTTGGTCCTGGGTAAAGTTATTTCCCACTTTCTTTATTTGAAGGTTTTCTATGCTTCTTCATCGATTCGACCCCTCACAATCTGGTTCCTTATTCACTATATCTTTATCATGCCGCTATTCTGCTGGAGCACATTCTTTACCCTTTCCACTCTGCTCTGTTTGTCACAATGTACGATTCAAACTATGTTGCCAGACACCACCTTCAAGTGGCTACACCGCGAGTAAGTTCACCCTCGAGAAGGATGTATCAGTAAATGAATAGAAAGTGACCCAGTTTCATGGACTTCCTAATTTCTGTATATTCAATTATTACCATGTTTTCTCTCGATGTTTAATTTCCAAGCTGATTGAGCCTCATAGATGGAGTCCCAGGGTTGTATAACAGTAATGGTAGTTCAAATGACAAACAACCATATCTGAGGCTTTACCAGCCTACTTGTAGTAGCTGGAGCTCCGTCCCTGCATCTGTTCTCCTGGTACTTACAACATGCAGTTGTTACAGTTGACAATGTACGTCTTGTTGCAAGTCAGAGGCATAAGTTGTCTGCTTGTGCCGTTGTAAATAGCTTCATTACAAACAACGTACTGACGAGGTAGTATGGTAGTCTCAGTATAACTGATGCTTGCTGACATGTTATCTGCCAGTGTCGGCTCTGCCCCACAGTGTTGGACGTAATGAATGTCTTCATGGTCATGGATTTTTAATTTGTTAAAAGCGTCTCCGTTTGTGAAACAAACGTTAACGACTGCTCTTACAACGGAAGCATCGTAGAAAGGTGTTAGGGCTTTTCCTAAATCTCATACAAGAACGTCAGAGTTGGTACTCATGAGTTAAGTAAGCAGTGGGTCATGGTACGAGTGACGAGAGTTAGGAAGTCCTCGACCCTCAAGACGACTGTTGATATCGTGTTTGACCTGCATTATACGAGACAAACACAAACATGAAGCAGGACTGAACTGTGGGAA
Organism: Panulirus ornatus; assembly: GCF_036320965.1. Classification (NCBI taxonomy): domain Eukaryota; kingdom Metazoa; phylum Arthropoda; class Malacostraca; order Decapoda; family Palinuridae; genus Panulirus; species Panulirus ornatus. The sequence goes on along the minus strand of NC_092252.1, from coordinate 21,739,008 downwards.
CCAACCCAGCAGCTGTATTGTGACCAGGAGATCCAAGTTGTACAATAACCAAACAACTATCCGTGCTCGATCATGATCGATCAATATACGAAGGTTATTTGGCCTGGAGATTGATAGGTTAGTTATAATGCGATGCCATGTATTAATTGATATTTTTTATTGTATTCGTTAATAAATTTTGTTACATTGTAGATGGCCTTATGAAGTCAGCTTTATTTCAAATTCCCAATTCTACAACGAACAATGTGCAGTGCATCCTACTTTACGCAATCTGAAGGTCCGGCCTTCCACTTCAGGCGCAGCTTATATTTACCAGCCAAATGGCTCTGAAGAGTATTGTTCTGTAATGGTATATTATGTCGTGTTGAGGATAATTCTGACATGGCATTAGATCTATGTGCTTCTACTGTAAACTTTTGCACGAATGCCAGAATGTAGGAAATCATCACATGAATTGGTCATTTTACTTCGGGTGGTATTTTGTATCAGTTCCTCCTGCCGCTCTGACCTCATTAACCTGCTGAGCATCATGGATGGCACCAGCGCACATGTTAGATCGCATTCCTCAAGGTTTCTCAGATGCTGTCTCGCCTGTAATGTTGTAGTGACAACAGCGTCGCGGGTCAGCTGACGCCCTGTATCCACCATGTGTTTCATCATGGCCGCCCAAACTTGCTCCAGGGGGTCAAGGTCCGGGGATCTGGTTCGATATGGCAAGAGGGGTTGTCGGGCAAACCACTGCCCAACTGTTGGACCCGTAGTGATAGGGTCGTTATCCTTCACGTGCTACAAGAGTATTCCCGCGGGAATAAGCATCTCCACAACATATGGTTGAAGAGCCTCCTCCAGTACGTCAACATAGTTGTGGTGGGTCATGTTTACAGGTGAGCCACTGCGTGCATCCACACACTCACCGTGCCACTCAGTCCTCTTGCCTTACCCCTTATGTCTGGCCTCGAATCTGATAGAATTTTAAGAGTATTCAGTATCAGTAAATAAAACTGTAATACAATATTTTAGAATGTGCCAACATTATAACTAAGGACGAAAAATCATGCTACATCAAAAATTATACTCAAATATAATGTGATGAAAGGAACAACAAACACTCATGAACACCGATGATCTGCCACACATCGTGCTCATGTGGCACCGTCGGGGAAAAGTTTTCCTCCGCAAAATACTACACCGTCCCAGTAGCAGCCTTCCCTGCGAGCAACTAAGTGCGTATTCCGCTCTGGTGTCCACGTGGCGTTCACTCAACATATACGACCGTAACACGTACAGTGGAGTGACGCTGGTCGGTGTTGGACTGCTGGAGTGGTGCTCTGCTGGCCTAGGTCTTCATCACGTATGGTGGCAGCGGCTGTGAACGGGTCGTCGTCAGTAGCAGCTTTATGATCTGGTTAAGTACCACAAGGAGTAAGTCAAGTCACTAGTGATAGATGTTAGTCATGGAATATTTTGTTGTATAGTAATGTTGACCACATAATTACCCTTATATCACGTAGGCCTGACTACAACGAGACCGATCAACCTGCTGTCTGTATGGTGTCCGTGACGTTTCCCTTGTTGGGTTTTACGACCATCGACCTATGACGAAGGTCATTTGGCCTGCAACCCTATTTAATGTATGACTCAGGTCATCATTCCTAAACACCTATTCTAAAGAAAGAATGTAATTTTGATATAATAAAGATAAAAGATAAGAATGAATAATGGAAATAAGATTTGTGGGTATTGGGGCCGACGTGGCGGTAAATACCACCCAGTCGGCACACTGTCCACGGTTACATTTGACCCAAGAATGCGAGAAGATAGGATAGACCAGGAGTAGGCTTCCACCACGTCATGCACACTAGGGGTAGGCTTCCACCACGTCATGCACACCAGGGGTAGGCTTCCACCACGTCATGCACACCAGGGGTAGGCTTCCACCACGTCATGCACACTAGGGGTAGGCTTCCACCACGTCATGCACACTAGGGGTAGGCTTCCACCACGTCATGCAGACTAGGGGTAGGCTTCCACCACGTCATGCACACTAGGGGTAGGCTTCCACCACGTCATGCACACTAGGGGTAGGCTTCCACCACGTCATGCACACTAGGGGTAGGCTTCCACCACGTCATGCACACCAGGGGTAGGCTTCCACCACGTCATGCACACTAGAGGTAGGCTTCCACCACGTCATGCACACTAGGGGTAAGCTTCCACCACGTCATGCATACTAGGGGTAGGCTTCCACCACGTCATGCACACCAGGGGTAGGCTTCCACCACGTCATGCATACTAGGGGTAGGCTTCCACCACGTCATGCATACTAGGGGTAGGCTTCCACCACGTCATGCACACTAGAGGTAGGCTTCCACCACGTCATGCATACTAGGGGTAGGCTTCCACCACGTCATGCACACCAGGGGTAGGCTTCCACCACGTCATGCACACCAGGGGTAGGCTTCCACCACGTCATGCACACTAGAGGTAGGCTTCCACCACGTCATGCACACTAGGGGTAAGCTTCCACCACGTCATGCACACCAGGGGTAGGCTTCCACCACGTCATGCACACCAGGGGTAGGCTTCCACCACGTCATGCATACTAGGGGTAGGCTTCCACCACGTCATGCATACTAGGGGTAGGCTTCCACCACGTCATGCATACTAGGGGTAGGCTTCCACCACGTCATGCACACTAGGGGTAGGCTTCCACCACGTCATGCACACCAGGGGTAGGCTTCCACCACGTCATGCACACTAGAGGTAGGCTTCCACCACGTCATGCACACTAGGGGTAAGCTTCCACCACGTCATGCACACCAGGGGTAGGCTTCCACCACGTCATGCACACCAGGGGTAAGCTTCCACCACGTCATGCATACTAGGGGTAGGCTTCCACCACGTCATGCATACTAGGGGTAGGCTTCCACCACGTCATGCATACTAGGGGTAGGCTTCCACAACGTCATGCACACTAGGGGTAGGCTTCCACCACGTCATGCACACCAGGGGTAGGCTTCCACCACGTCATGCACACTAGAGGTAGGCTTCCACCACGTCATGCACACTAGGGGTAAGCTTCCACCACGTCATGCACACCAGGGGTAGGCTTCCACCACGTCATGCATACTAGGGGTAGGCTTCCACCACGTCATGCACACTAGGGGTAGGCTTCCACCACGTCATGCACACTAGGGGTAGGCTTCCACCACGTCATGCACACTAGGGGTAGGCTTCCACCACGTCATGCACACACAATAGTTAATCGGAGGTTCACCGGTTCGACCCCACGGCGAAGCCGGTCTGGAGGATGACGTACCCCCCCCTACCCCCCTAATTGTTGTTGTCGTTTGTTGGGTTTTACGGCCATCGACCTATGAGGAAGGTCATTAGGCCTGCAACCCTATTTAATATATGACTGAGGTCATCATTCCTAAAAAGAAAGAAAAAAGATGTAATTTTGATGTAATAATAATAATAAATATAAATAATGATAAATATAAGTAATGGAAATAAAAGATTTGTGGGTATTGGGCCGACGTGGCGGCAAATGCCACCCAGTCGGCACAGTATCCACGGTTACATTTGACCCAAGAATGCGAGAAGATAGGACAGGTTAGGGACAGGCTTCCACCATGACATGCACACACAATAGATAGTTAGTCGGAGGTCCGCCGAGTCAACACCATGTCGCAGCCGACCCGGAGGATAACCACCTCCCTACGAGGCCGACCCACCATGCGACCAGCCCAAGTAGGAGGAGCCGCACACCAAGCCGACTCCGCCACAGTAGAGAATCCACGAACCACCTTACATCATCTTGATTAATTCTGTTTCTCTGAGGAAGACCATCAATTTGTCAATAGTACTCGGGTTATCCCCGAGTACATTAATGATGTTAAAGGAAATGTTTTGGTTGATGTGGTAATTTAAAAATTTCCTTCTATATTGTTCGTATCTCCTGCATTTTAGCAGTAGATGTTCCATTGTGGAGGTTTGGTTGCACTGTTGGCATACGGGTGGAAAGCTTTTGGTTGTGTATGGCTGCAGATGGGTGGTGTACGTACAGTTCATTCTGAGGCGGGCCAGCACGACCTGCTTTTTTCTGTTCTTGCGGTACAAGGTCAGCCAGTCCGCCACTTCTTGCCTGTACTTCCTGTTGATGGTCAGGTTGGTCCACTGACTCTGCCACAGAAGATGGATTGATCTCTTCCCCAAGGAAAGGCAGAACCCCAGCTCCCAAGGGATCAGAACGATATCCTCGAGTTCTGAGGTCGACTTAGCCAAGCTGTCCGCCTGCTCATTGCCGTATATATTGCAATGACCAGCCAGGCACCCACATCAAGATGATATCTGTTTCACATGAATTTAGTTTATTAACGATATTGCCCTGTAGTTCACAGGACTCTGTATATTCAGAGCCTATTGCTTTAACAGCGGAAAGACAATCAGAAAAAATTATGGCTTTACTGTCATTTGAATTAATTATGTAGTCTATGGCTCGATCAATGGCAAACAATTCAGCGCAAAATACAGATGTATTGTTCGGCAAGCGGTATCTGAGTGCACACTCCATCGACCATACACTTGCACCCACACATTCATCCGTCCTGGAGCCATCAGTGTAGAAGTGAACATACGATAAGCGATCATTGATGACCTGACGAAAACGCTGGTGTACCTCGCCCTCCGATGCGTTTGCTTTTTTGGTTGGTAGCCAGCTCGTCTTGATGTTAATCTTTGAGCCCTCCCAGGGGGGTAAGGAATTCTTGACCAGCGAGTCCACTTCATTCACTTTAATACTGGAGTTCTCACTGAGGAAGTGTATTCTGACGGCCAGGGGCCTGACGCCTCTGTTGACGAGCTGTGAATATTCCAGAATGAGGCGACAGGCAGTTGTATTGTTCCTTCTGGCCATCAGAATACTGCTTTGCCACGACAGGATCTCACGTCTTAGTGGGAGAGGAGGTACATGGGCCTCAACTTCCAATCGTGGAACTCTGGTATAGGTTTGGGCTCCAAGACACATTCGCAAACATTTAATTTGTATCACATCCACCCTCCTCAGTGTATACTCGCTCGCCGAAGCATACACCTGAGAGCCATAATCTAATTTAGATCTAATTAGGGACTTATAAATCATTGATAAAGATCTGTCGGCTCCCCAGAAGGAACCCGAAAGGCATTTAAGAACATTTAATCTTTTACTGCAATTTGTTACTAGATAGTTAACATGACTTCCAATTAAGTCTTTTATCAAAATTTAAGCCTAGGAATTTAAATGGGATCGGGTTGTTGTCTAACGTTAAAAGCAAATTCGGGATATTAATTTTTCGGGTGAAGACCACCGCGACACTTTTGTTGGGTGAGAACTTAAATCCCCACTGTAGCGCCCAACGATGAACAGACTCAAGCGCAGCTTAAACCCGTTCAGCCTGACTAAGGTGCTGGATCATCACGTAAGTGATCCCGCTGGGTCCCGGGCTCGAACCTTTCCAGGATTTCAGAGCAAGAAGCAATTCTTTCATTGTAAATATTTGGTTATAATCAAAAGTATCTTCTGTGGCAAAGTCTGGTAACTGCAGCTCGGCCTGACGCTTGTGGTGTAGGAAGCGCAGGTCGTAATTAGCCGAGCTGCTTGTTTCTGAGAATCTCCTGGCGAGTGTGTTGGCGATGTCCACCGGGTTGTCGATGATTTGATCTTGGTGGAGGATTTGCGGAGGAAGTGGCGGCTTGTATTTTCTTTGGATTTCACTGATGTGACTTACTGGTGTGTCCTTGTTCACGGTAGACAAAGCCGCGCCAGGAGTCTCGTTTGGCTTGTTTGATAGTTCTTCTTGCCTGAGCCCTCACACGTTTGTATGCAATAAAGTTATTATCTGAAGGCTCGTTGTCGAAAATCCTGTATCTCCTATTGCACATACGTAGAGCATTTCGGCAATCTGGTGTCCACCAAGGAACTCTATGCTTTGTGGAAATTGTAGAAACAGGTATAGAGTTGTCAGCAGCCTTTAGTATGGTGGAGGTAATCTTGAGTACTTTTGCATCAATGTCACCACCGGATATATCAAGGACGGCTTGCCTTGTAAATGACACCCAGTCTGCTTTCTTATAGTTAAATTTAGGCGGAGACGGGTTGGTAATAATGTCGCATGAATAAGAAAGACAGATCGGGAAATGGTCACTTTCTACGGAGTCGTCATAAATACCACAAGTGATGTCGTTAAGTATATCCGGCGATGACAAGGATAAATCAATTGCAGAGATATTGCCAGTTCCGTCATCTACACGAGTTCCACTACCATCGTTTAGAAGAGCGAGGTCGGCGTTTCTCATAAAATCAACCATTTGTCCCCCCCTGGTGTCTGCCCGGATGCTTCCCCACTGATAATGATGAGCATTGAAGTCTCCTAAAACTACTTTACGGTGGGGCAACTGGTTACCAAACAAGTCTAACTCATCATTATTAAGTGCATTGGAACCGGAGCAATATATTGAGCAAATGGCAAGGTATGTGTTATCAGATTTCACTCTACATGCGACAGCGTCTAGAATAGAATTCAAAGTCACTCCTGTGTGAGGTAAACTTTGGTGTACATAGATAGCTACCCCACGATTCTCGTCTCTTCTATACGAGTGATAGCTATCTAAAGCGGAACTGTCTTCGACTGTGTCGTTTAGAAGGGTCTCCTGTAGACATATCACGGCTTGCCTCTACAGTGCAAGCAACAGTTGTAGTTGTGCTTGCATATGCCTAAGGCCTCTACAGTTCCGCCAGATGATGTTGAACGTGTTAGTTTAAGAGTTATTCAACCGACCAGTTTTCTTAGACCGTTTATGTCGGGACTTGGTCGAGTCCCCTGGGGAACATGATCGGTCCCTGGATGTTCTGGTTTCCCTCACTTTTCTGTCCTAACGAAGTGGACCTGAAAATCACAGACCTCTTTGGTGGAGGTACTGGTACGATGACGTGTGACGTAGTTTTTTTCGCGTTTAGTCAACTTCAAAGATATGTTAGTTTTGTTCTCTTTCTGATCTTTATGGTGAGAAAAGAATGTGGTGTTGGCACAGGATTTTTTGTGGGCATGTTTTGGCCGCATCATGCGACCGGAGCAACGACCCTCGCCTCCCTCAATCCCTTCCTAATCAGGAAGGTCATTAATGGATGGTCTGGGCCTGTTGAAAAGATAAGGAAACTGGCTAGTGGTGATTTATTGATTAAAGTAGAATCGACGAATCAGGTGGCGGAACTGCTAAATTTGACCAAGTTGAATACTCATGATGTTGTGGTCTCTATACCAGTTTCCATGAATTCATGCAGGGGAATTATCTACTGCTGTGATGTCATGGATATGTCAGAGGACGACATTGTGAAGGATCTGGCAAACGAGGACGTTATCGCTGCCAGGATCATAACAAATTTATCAATGGTGAACGACGTAGAACTCCCTTGATAAATCTAACATTCGGTAAATCTCGTCTACCGGATAATATCTCGATTGGTTACTTGCGTTGTCAAGTTCGTCCATATATTCCGAATCCCCTACGTTGTTTTAAATGCCAGAAATTTGGTCACCCTTCAAAGTCTTGCAATCTTTCTGCAAGATGCGGGAAGTGTGTTGAGGAGGGTCATACTGCAGAGGATTGTACGAATAACAGGATGTTGTGCGTTAACTGTAATGGCAACCACCCAAACTCGGACCGGGCCTGTCCCCGGTTCCAGTTTGAGAAAGAAGTGTTCACAGTTAAGACGCAAAACGACATCTCATACAGCGAGGCTAGGAGGAGGGTTAAGGAGTCTCATGAGACTCCTAAACCTAATAAATACTACGCGTTGGCTCTGAATGTAAGCCGGGTATACGAACAATCTCGACGCAGACTCCTTGTGAAACGACGACCGCCAGTGCCAAGAACCCAGCTCCACCTAACCCTATACCAAATTCTCCAACCAAAGCCCACAAAAAATCCTGTGCCAACACCACATTCTTTTCTCACCATAAAGATTAGAAAGAGAACAAAATTAACATATCTTTAAACTTAACTAAACGCGAAAAAACTACGTCACACGTCATCGTACCAGTACCTCCACCAAAGAGGTCTGTGATTTTCAGGTCCACTTCGTTAGGACAGAAAAGTGAGGGAAACCAGAACATCCAGGAATCGATCATGTTCCCCAGGGGACTCGCCCAAGTCCCGACATAAACGGTCTAAGAAGACTGGTCGGTTGAATAACTCTTAAACTAACACGTTCAACATCATCTGGCGGAACTGTAGAGGCCTTAGGCATATGCAAGCACAACTACAACTGTTGCTTGCACTGTAGAGGCAAGCCGTGATATGTCTACAGGAGACCCTTCTAAACGACACAGTCGAAGACTGTTCCGCTTTAGATAGCTATCACTCGTATAGAAGAGACGAGAATCGTGGGGTAGCTATCTATGTACACCAAAGTTTACCTCACACAGGAGTGACTTTGAATTCTATTCTAGACGCTGTCGCATGTAGAGTGAAATCTGATAACACATACCTTGCCATTTGCTCAATATATTGCTCCGGTTCCAATGCACTTAATAATGATGAGTTAAACTTGTTTGGTAACCAGTTGCCCCACCGTAAAGTAGTTTTAGGAGACTTCAATGCTCATCATTATCAGTGGGGAAGCATCCGGGCAGACACCAGGGGGGGACAAATGGTTGATTTTATGATAAACGCCGACCTCGCTCTTCTAAACGATGGTAGTGGAACTCGTGTAGATGACGGAACTGGCAATATCTCTGCAATTGATTTATCCTTGTCATCGCCGGATATACTTAACGACATCACTTGCGGTATTTATGACGACTCCGTAGAAAGTGACCATTTCCCGATCTGTCTTTCTTATTCATGCGACATTATTACCAACCCGTCTCCGCCTAAATTTAACTATAAGAAAGCAGACTGGGTGTCATTTACAAGGCAAGCCGTCCTTGATATATCCGGTGGTGACATTGATGCAAAAGTCCTCAAGGTTACCTCCACCATACTAAGGGCTGCTGACAACTCTATACCTAAGGTTTCTACAATTTCCACAAAGCATAGAGTTCCTTGGTGGACACCAGATTGCCGAAATGCTCTACGTATGTGCAATAGGAGATACAGGATTTTCGACAACGAGCCTTCAGATAATAACTTTATTGCATACAAACGTGCGAGGGCTCAGGCAAGAAGAACTATCAAACAAGCCAAACGAGACTCCTGGAGCGGCTTTGTCTACCGTGAACAAGGACACACCAGTAAGTCACATCAGTGAAATCCAAAGAAAATACAAGCCGCCACTTCCTCCACAAATCCTCCACCAAGATCAAATCATCGACAACCCGGTGGACATCGCCAACACACTCGCCAGGAGATTCTCAGAAGCAAGCAGCTCGGCTAATTACGACCTGCGCTTCCTACGCCACAAGCGCCTGGCCGAGCTGCAGATACCTGACTTTGCCACAGAAGATACTTTTGATTATAACCAAATATTTACAATGAAAGAATTGCTTCTTGCTCTGAAATCCTGGAAAGGTTCGAGCCCGGGACCCAGCGGGATCACTTACGTGATGATCCAGCACCTTAGTCAGGCTGAACGGGTTTAAGCTGCGCTTGAGTCTGTTCATCGTTGGGCGCTACAGTGGGGATTTAAGTTCTCACCCAACAAAAGTGTCGCGGTGGTCTTCACCCGAAAAATTAATATCCCGAATTTGCTTTTAACGTTAGACAACAACCCGATCCCATTTAAATTCCTAGGCTTAAATTTTGATAAAAGACTTAATTGGAAGTCATGTTAACTATCTAGTAACAAATTGCAGTAAAAGATTAAATGTTCTTAAATGCCTTTCGGGTTCCTTCTGGGGAGCCGACAGATCTTTATCAATGATTTATAAGTCCTTAATTAGATCTAAATTAGATTATGGCTCTCAGGTGTATGCTTCGGCGAGCGAGTATACCCTGAGGAGGGTGGATGTGATACAAATTAAATGTTTGCGAATGTGTCTTGGAGCCCAAACCTGTACCAGAGTTCCACGATTGGAAGTTGAGGCCCATGTACCTCCTCTCCGACTAAGACGTGAGATCCTGTCGTGGCAAAGCAGTATTCTGATGGCCAGAAGGAACAATACAACTGCCTGTCGCCTCATTCTGGAATATTCACAGCTCGTCAACAGAGGCGTCAGGCCCCTGACCGTCAGAATACACTTCCTCAGTGAGAACTCCGATATTAAAGTGAATGAAGTGGACTCGCTGGTCAAGAATTCCTTACCCCCCTGGGAGGGCTCAAAGATTAACTTCAAGACGAGCTGGCTACCAACCAAAAAAGCAAACGCATCGGAGGGCGAGGTACACCAGCGTTTTCGTCAGGTCATCAATGATCGCTTATCGTATGTTCACTTCTACACTGATGGCTCCAAGACGGATGAATGTGTGGGTGCAAGTGTATGGTCGATGGAGTGTGCACTCAGATACCGCTTGCCGAACCATACATCTGTATTTTGAGCTGAATTGTTTGCCATTGATCGAGCCATAGACTACATAATTAATTCAAATGACAGTAAAGCCATAATTTTTTCAGATTCTCTTTCCGCTGTTAAAGCAATAGGCTCTGAACATACAGAGTTCTGTGAATTACAGGGCAATATCATTAATAAACTAAATTCATGTGAAACAGATATCATCTTGATGTGGGTGCCTGGCTGGTCATTGCAATATATACGGCAATGAGCAGGCAGACAGCTTGGCTAAGTCGACCTCAGAACTCGTGGAGATCGTTCTGATCCCTGGGGAGCTGGGATCCTGCCTTTCCTTGGGGAAGAGATGAATCCATCTTTTGTAGCAGAGTCAGTGGACCAACCTCACCATCAACAAAAAATACAAGCAAGAAGTGGTGGACTGGCCGACCTTGTACCGCAAGAATAGAAGAGAAGAGGTCTTGCTGGCCCGCCTCAGAATGAACTGTACATACACCACCCATCTGCAGCCATACACAACCAAAAGCTTTCCACCCGTATGCCAACAGTGCAACCAAACCTCCACAATGGAACACCTACTATTAAAATGCAAGAAACACGAACAACATAGAAGGAAATTTTTTACCTATCACGCCAACCAAAACATTTCCTTTAACATCATTAATGTACTCAGGGATAACCCGAGTACTATTGACAAATTGATGGTCTTCCTCAGAGAAACAGAATTAATCAAGATGATGTAAGGTGGTTCGTGGATTCTCCTCTATGGCGGAGTCGGCTTGGTGTGCGGCTCCTCCTACTTGGGCTGGTCGCATGGTGGGTCGGCCTCGTTGGGAGGTGGTTATCCTCCGGGTCGGCTGCAACATGGTGTTGTTGAGTCGGCGGACCTCCGACTAACTATCTATTGTGTGTGCATGTCATGGTGGAAGCCTGTCCCTAACCTGTCCTATCTTCTCGCATTCTTGGGTCAAATGTAACCGTGGATACTGTGCCGACTGGGTGGTATTTGCCGCCACGTCGGCCCAATACCCACAAATCTTTTATTTCCATTACTTATTTTCCTTATTATTCATCTTTATTATCATTATATCAAAATTACATATATACTTTTTTTTGAATAGATAACTAGGAATGATGACCTCAGTCATATATTAAATAGGGTTGCTGGCCTAATGACCTTCCTCATAGGTCGATGGCCATAAAATCCAACAAACAGAACCACGATCATCCTATAGACCTTAACAACCCAGTCACATTGTACTCATCTGATTATGCCACACGTAACGTCATATGTCTGTCTTAATTGGTGATGCTTTATCTCCAAGTAACTTTGAATCTCATCCTGTTATCAACCAAATTATTAGAAAGAATTATCAAGACACCATAACAATGTTAGTTAAACACGCATCTCGCTACCCAGACCAACCAACCCCGCACATCCCCCCCCTCAACCACGACACATCCTCCCTTTCCTATTTACGGTCAGGTCAGTTTTTACTCTGACATGGCGGTAACAGGATGTGTAGTAGCTAAGATAACTATCTGTGCAGGCGGGAGTCGCCATGCTCGAAATTGTACGTGTGGTTAATGATGTCTTGGGAGGGTTGGTATGTCTGTCTTCACCCACCACAGGAGGGTTTTGTCATATGGGAATAATCTATTAGTTACACACGTATTCAATGTCTCACAGTTGAGGGAGACAGATGTTACCATTCATGATACATGGCTTACGTGGTAATGCATCAGACATGGATTATGGTCGCAGTGAATGGTTCGTTTTGACGCTTTATTGACATCTGATAATCGAATCATGCGACCGAGTTAGTTTGATTTGAACCTGGCTCACGATACGGTTCATTGTCCGTTATGCAGTGCGATCGAGCACAGCCGCACACCAGCTACTGTCACAGTCGCGCACCAGCTACCGTCGTGTGCGGAGCTGCTGTCGTCTTTCAGAGCTAGGTTGTAGCTATTCCCCCCTGCATTGTCGCTACCCTAACTTTGTTTTGAAGGTAATTTTTCTAAAGCTACCGTTCATCAATATCTTTATAAGGTTGTTTTGTGCAAAATCGGTATTTTATTGACGGGTGTCCGCAAAACTTCGCCTGGCCTTGTGCAACCGGCTCAACCCCGAAAAGTTGTCTGCATAGAACAGTTGCCTGATCCTTTTTTTGTGTGTGGGGGCGGGGGGGTAGCTAGTTTCTTTTTTTTTCCACTGTCTGGGGTGGTTTGCCACCCCAGACTTTGGGGTTAGGCCCCTAGGATGGACCCGGGTAAGCCATCAACTGCCCCCCTAGGGGGGTAGTGGGGACGGACCTTCGATGAAAAATAAAAACGCTGATTATGTTTTGGCCGCATCATGCGACCAGAGCAACGACCCTCGCCTCCCTCAATCCCATCCTACTCAGGAAGGTCACTGATGGATGGTCTGGGTCTGTTGAAACGGTAAGGAAACTGGCTAGTGGTGATTTATTGGTAAAAGTGAAATCAACCAATCAGGTGGCGGAACTACTAAAGTTGACCAAATTCCATACTTATGATGTTGTGGTCTCTATACCAGTTTCCATGAATTCATGCAGGGGAATTATCTACTGCTGTGATGTCATGGATATGTCAGAGGACGACATTGTGAAGGAACTGGCAAACGAGGACGTTATCGCTGCCAGGATCATAACAAATTTATCAATGGTGAACGACGTAGAACTCCCTTGATAACTTTAACTTTCGGAAAATCTCGTTTACCTGAAAATATCTCTATTGGTTACATGCGTTGTCAAGTTCGTCCATATACTCCGAATCCCCTACGTTGTTTTAAATGCCAGAAATTTGGTCACCCTTCAGAGTCTTGCAATCTTTCTGCAAGATGCGGGAAGTGTGTTGAGGAGGGTCATACTGCAGAGGATTGTACGAATAACAGGATGTTGTGTGTCAACTGTAATGGCAACCACCCAAACTCGGACCGGGCCTGTCCCCGGTTCCAGTTTAAGAAGTGTGCACAACTAAGACTCAGAACAACATTTCATATGGCGAGGCTAGGAGAAAGATTAAGGAGTCTCATGAGACTCCTAAACCTAATAAATCCTACGCGTCGGCTCTGAAATGTAAGCCGGTTATGCCTACTATCTGTACGCAAACTGCTTGTGACACGCCGACCGCCACTGCCAAGAACCCAGCTCCACCTAATCCTATACCAATTTCTCAACCCAAAGGCCACAAAAAATCCTATGCTAACACCACATCCTCATCCAACCATAAAGATTAGAAAGAGAACAAGACTAATGTATCCCTAAACTTAACTAAACTAGAAAAAACTACGTCGCACGTCGTCGCACCAGTACCTCCATCAAAGAGGTCTGTGTTTCACAGGTCCTCTTCGTTGGAGGACATAAAATTGATGGAAGCCAGAATATCCACTTCCAGGGGACTCGCCCAAGTCCCGACATAAACGGACTAAGAAAACTGGTCGGTTGAATAACTCTTAAACTAACACTTTCAACATCATCCAGTGGAATTGTAGAGGCCTTCGGCATAAGCAAGCACAATTACAACTGTTGCTTGCACTGTATAGGCAAGCCGTGATATGTCTACAGGAGACCCTTCTAAACGACACAGTCGAAGACTGTTCCGCTTTAGATAGCTATCACTCGTATAGAAGAGACGAGAATCGTGGGGTAGCTATCTATGTACACCAAAGTTTACCTCACACAGGAGTGACTTTGAATTCTATTCTAGACGCTGTCGCACGTAGAGTGAAATCTGATAACACATACCTTGCCATTTGCTCAATATATTGCTCCGGTTCCAATGCACTTAATAATGATGAGTTAAACTTGTTTGGTAACCAGTTGCCCCACCGTAAAGTAGTTTTAGGAGACTTCAATGCTCATCATTATCAGTGGGGAAGCATCCGGGCAGACACCAGGGGGGGACAAATGGTTGATTTTATGATAAACGCCGACCTCGCTCTTCTAAACGATGGTAGTGGAACTCGTGTAGATGACGGAACTGGCAATATCTCTGCAATTGATTTATCCTTGTCATCGCCGGATATACTTAACGACATCACTTGCGGTATTTATGACGACTCCGTAGAAAGTGACCATTTCCCGATCTGTCTTTCTTATTCATGCGACATTATTACCAACCCGTCTCCGCCTAAATTTAACTATAAGAAAGCAGACTGGGTGTCATTTACAAGGCAAGCCGTCCTTGATATATCCGGTGGTGACATTGATGCAAAAGTCCTCAAGGTTACCTCCACCATACTAAGGGCTGCTGACAACTCTATACCTAAGGTTTCTACAATTTCCACAAAGCATAGAGTTCCTTGGTGGACACCAGATTGCCGAAATGCTCTACGTATGTGCAATAGGAGATACAGGATTTTCGACAACGAGCCTTCAGATAATAACTTTATTGCATACAAACGTGTGAGGGCTCAGGCAAGAAGAACTATCAAACAAGTCAAACGAGACTCCTGGCGCGGCTTTGTCTCTACAGTGAACAAGGACACACCAGTAAGTCAAGTCTGGTCCACAATAAATAAGATAAAGAGAAAATACAAGCCGCCACTTCCTCCGCAAATCCTCCACCAAGATCAAATCATCGACAACCCGGTGGACATCGCCAACACACTC
The DNA here is from genome assembly GCF_036320965.1 of Panulirus ornatus. NCBI lineage: Eukaryota > Metazoa > Arthropoda > Malacostraca > Decapoda > Palinuridae > Panulirus > Panulirus ornatus. The sequence goes on along the minus strand of NC_092252.1, from coordinate 21,723,884 downwards.
GCCAGGAGATTCTCAGAAACAAGCAGCTCGGCTAATTACGACCTGCGCTCCTACACCACAAGCGCCAGGCCGAGCTGCAGATACCTGACTTTGCCACAGAAGATACTTTTGATTATAACCAAAAGTTCACCATATAAGGGGAAGAGTGGTTTGGGAATGTCTTGGGAGTAAAGTCAGGGGTTAGTGAGAGGACAAGAGCAAGGGAGGGACTAGCACTACTCCTGAAACAGGAGTGATGGGAATATGTGACAGAGTGTAAAAAAGTAAACTCTAGATTGATATGGGTAAAACTGAAAGTGGATGGAGGGAGATGGGTGATTATTTGAGCATATGCACCTGGGCATGAAAAGAAAGATCATGAGAGGCAAGTGAGTGTGTTAGTAGTTTTGATGAACGAGACCGCGTTATAGTGATTAGTGATTTGAATGCAAAGGTGAGTAATGTGGCAGTTGAGGGAATAATTGGTGTACATGTGGTGTTCAGTGTTGTAAATGGAAATGGAGAAGAGCTTGTAGATTTATATGCTGAAAAAGGATTGGTGAGTGGGAATACCTGGTTTAAAAAGAGATACATGCGTTATTAGATTACGTGTTAATTGATAGGCGCGCGAAAGAGAGACTTTGGATGTTAATGTGCTGAAAGGGGCAACTGAAGGGATGTCTGATCATTATCATGTGGAGACGAAGGTGAAGACTTGTAGAGGTTTTCAGAAAAGAAGAGAGGAACTTGGGGTTAAGAGAGTGGTGTGAGTAAGTGAGCTTGGGAAGGAGACTTGTGAGGAAATACCAGGAGAGACTGAGTACAGAATGAAAAAAGGTGAGAACAAAGGACGTAAGGGGAGTGGGGGAAGAATGGGATGAATTTAGTGAAGCCGCGATGGCTTACGCAAAACATGTTTGTGGCACGAGAAGCGTGGGAGGTGGGCAGATTAAAAAGGGTAGTGAGTGCTGGGATGAAGAAGTAAGATTATTAGTGAAACAAAAGAGAAAGGCATTTGGACGATTTTTGCAGAGATATAATGCGAATGACTGGGAGATGTATAAAAGAAAGAGGCAGGAGGTCAAGAGAAAGGTGCAAGAGGTGAAGAACAGGGCAAATGAGAGTTGGGGTGAGAGAGTATCATTAAATTTTAGGGAGAATAAAAAGATGTTTTGGAAGGAGGTAAATAAAGTGCGTAAGACAAGTGAACAAATGGAAATTTCAGTGAATGGGGCTAATGGGGAGGTGATAACAAGTGGTGGTGATGTGAAGAGATGGAGTGAGTATTTTAAGGTTTGTTGAATGCCTTAGATGATAGAGTGGCAGATATAGGGTGTTTTGGTCGAGGTGGTGTGCAAAGTGAGAGGGTTAGGAAGAATGATTTGGTAAACAGAGAAGAGGTAGTAAAAGCTTTGCGGAAGATGAAAGCCGGCAAGGCAGCGGGTTTGGATGGTATTGCAGTGGAGTTTATTAAAAAAGGGGGTGACTGTATTGTTGACTGGTTGACAAGGTTATTTTATGTATGAACAACTCATGGTGAGGTGCCTGATGATTGGAGGAATGCTTGCATAGTGCAATTGTACAAAGGCAAAGGAGATAAAAGTGAGTGCTCAAATTAGAGAGGTATAAGTTTGTTGAGTATTCCTTGGAAATTATATGGGAGGGTATTGACTGAGAGAGGGTAGGCATGTATACAGCATCAGATTGGGGAAGCGCAGTGTGGTTTCAGAAGTGGTAGAGGATGTGTGGATCAGGTGTTTGCTTTGAAGAATGTATGTGAGAAATTATTAGAAAAGCAAATGGATTTGTATGTAGCATTTATGGATATGGAGAATGCATATGATAGAGTTCATAGAGATGCTCTGTGGAAGGTATTAAGAATATATGGTGTGGGGGGGGCAAGTTATTAGAAGCAATGAAAATTTTTTATCGAGGATGTAAGGTACGTGTACGTGTAGGAAGAGAGGAGAGTGATTGGTTCTCAGTGAATTTTGGTTTGCAGCAGGGGTGTGTGATGTCTCCATGGTTGTTTAATTTCTTTGTGGATGGGGTTGTTAGGGAGGTAAATGCAAGAGTTTTGGAAAGAGGGGCAAGTATGCAGTATGTTGTGGATGAGAGCGCTTGGGAAGTGAATCATTTGTTGTTCGCTGATGATACAGCTGATGACTGAGTTTGGTAAAGTGTGTGAAAGAAGAAAGCTGAGAGTAAATGTGAATAAGAGCAAGGTTATTAGGTACAATAGGGTTGAGGAACAAGTCAATTGGGACGTAAGTTTGAATGTAGAAAAACTGGAGGAAGTGAAGTGTTTTAGATATCTGGGAATGAATATGGCAGCGGATGGAACCATGGAAGCGGAAGTGAATCATAGGGTGGGGGAGGGGGCGAAAGTTCTGGGAGCAAGGAAAAATGTGTGGAGGTCGAGAACATTATTTCGGTAAGCAAAAATGAGTATGTTTGAACGAGGAGTGATTCCAACAATGTTATATGGTTGCGAGGCGTGGGCTATAGATAGAGTTGTGCAGAGGAGGGTGGGTGTGCTGGAAATGAGATGTTTGAGAACAATATGTGGTGTGAGGTGGTTTGATCGAGTGAGCAATGATAGGGTAAGAGAGATGTATGGTAATAAAAAGTGTGGTTGAGAGAGCAGAAGAGGGTGTTTTAAATGGTTTGGTCACATCGAGAGAATGAGTGAGAAAAGATTGACAAAGAGGATATATGTGTCAGAGGTGGAGGGAACGAGAAGTGGGAGACCAAATTGGAGGTGGAAAGATGGAGTGAAAAAGATTTTGAGGGAAACGGGCCCGAACATGCAGGAGGGTGAAAGGTGTGCAAGGAATAGAATGAATTGGAACGATGTGGTATACCGCGGTCGACGTGCTGTCAATGGATTGAACGAGGGCGTGTGAAGCGTCTGGGGTAAACCATGGAGTTCTGTAGGGCCTGGATGTGGAAAGGGAGCTGTGGTTTCAGAGCATTATACATGACAGCTAGAGACTGAGTGTGAACGAATGTGACCTTTGTTGTCGTTTCCCAGCTCTTCCTCGCGTATATGCGGGGGGAGGGAGTTGATATTTTATGTGTGGCGCGGTGGCTATGGGAGTGAATAAAGGCAGACAGTATGAATTATGTACATGTGTATATATGTATATGTCTGTGTGTGTATATATATATATATATATATATATATATATATATATATATATATATATATATATATATATATATATATGTATACGTTGATATGTATAGTTATGTATATTTGCGTGTGTGGATGTGTATGTGGGTGGGTTGGGCCATTCTTTCGTCTGTTTATTTGCGCTACCTCACTAACGCGGGAGACAGCGACAAAGCAAAAATAAATAAATATATGTATATATATATATATATATATATATATATATATATATATATATATATATATATATATATATATATATGAATATATATATATATATTTTTTTTTTTTTTTTTTTATACTTTGTCGCTGTCTCCCGCGTTTGCGAGGTAGCGCAAGGAAACACGAAAGAAATGGCCCAACCCCCCCCCCCATACACATGTACATACACACGTCCACACACGCAAATATACATACCTACACAGCTTTCCATGGTTTACCTCAGACGCTTCACATGCCTCGATTCAATCCACTGACAGCACGTCAACCCCTGTATACCACATCGCTCCAATTCACTCTATTCCTTGCCCTCCTTTCACCCTCCTGCATGTTCAGGCCCCGATCACACAAAATCTTTTTCACTCCATCTTTCCACCTCCAATTTGGTCTCCCTCTTCTCCTCGTTCCCTCCACCTCCGACACATATATCCTCTTGGTCAATCTTTCCTCACTCATTCTCTCCATGTGCCCAAACCATTTCAAAACACCCTCTTCTGCTCTCTCAACCACGCTCTTTTTATTTCCACACATCTCTCTTACCCTTACGTTACTTACTCGATCAAACCACCTCACACCACACATTGTCCTCAAACATCTCATTTCCAGCACATCCATCCTCCTGCGCACAACTCTATCCATAGCCCACGCCTCGCAACCATACAACATTGTTGGAACCACTATTCCTTCAAACATACCCATTTTTGCTTTCCGAGATAATGTTCTCGACTTCCACACATTTTTCAAGGTTCCCAAAATTTTCGCCCCCTCCCCCACCCTATGATCCACTTCCGCTTCCATGGTTCCATCCGCTGACAGATCCACTCCCAGATATCTAAAACACTTCACTTCCTCCAGTTTTTCTCCATTCAAACTCGCCTCCCAATTGACTTGACCCTCAACCCTACTGTACCTAATAACCTTGCTCTTATTCACATTTACTCTTAACTTTCTTCTTCCACACACTTTACCAAACTCAGTCACCAGCTTCTGCAGTTTCTCACATGAATCAGCCACCAGCGCTGTATATATATGTATATATATATATATATATATATATATATATATATATATATATATATATATATATATATATATATTATATATATATATATATATTCTTATGAGTCCACGGTGAAAATGAAACACGATAAGTTCCCAAGTGCACTTTCTTGTAATAATCATATCATCAGGGGAGACACAAAAGAGAAATATAAGTCACTTGATATACATCAAAGAGACGAAGCGGGGACGCCATTTGGTATTTGGGAATAGCTGGTTTAAAAAGAGATATACATAAGTATACATATGTAAGTAGGAGAGATGGCAAGCGAGCATTATTGGACGACGTGTTAATTGATAGGCGCGCGAAAGAGAAACTTTTGGATGTTAATGTGCTGAGAGGTGCAACTGGAGGGATGTCTGATCATTATCTTGTGGAGGCGAAGGTGAAGATTTGTAGAGGTTTTCAGAAAAGAAGAGTGTTGGGGTGAAGAGAGTGGTGAGAGTAAGTGACCTTGGGGAGGAGACTTGTGTGAGGAAGTACCAGGAGACACTGAGTACAGAATGGAAAACGGTGAGAACAAAGGACGTAAGTGGAGTGGGGAGGAATGGGATGTATTTAGGGAAGCAGTGATGGCTTGCGCAAAAGATCATTGTGGCATGAGAAGCATGGGAGGTGGGCAAATTAGAAAGGGTAGTGAGTTGAGGGATGAAGAAGTAAGATTATTATTGAAAGTGAAGAGATAGGCATTTGGACGGTTTTTGCAGGTAAATAATGCAAATGACTGGGAGATGTATAAAAGAAAATGGCAGGAGGTCAAGAGAAAGGTGCAAGAGGTGAAGAAGACGGCAAATGAGAGTTGGGGTGAGAGAATATCATTAAATTTAGAGAGAATAAAAAGATGTTTTGGAAGGAGGTAAATGAAGTGCGTAAGACAAGGGAACAAATGGGAACATCAGTAAAGGGGCCTAATGGGGAGGTGGTAACAAGTAGTGGTGATGTGAGAAGGAGATGGAGTGAGTATTTTCAAGGTTTGTTGAATGTGATTGATGAGACAGTGGCAGATATAGGATGTTTTGGTCGAGGTAGCGTGCAAAGTGATAGGGTTAGGGAGAATTATTTGGTAAATAGAGAAGAGGTAGTAAAAGCTTTGCGGAAGATGAAAGCCGGCAAGGCAGCGGGTTTGGATGGTATTGCAGTGGAATTTATCAAAAAAGGGGGTGACTGTATGGTTGACTGGTTGGTAAGATTATATATGTATGACTCATGGTGAGGTGCCTGAGGATTGGCGAAATGCTTGCATAGTACCATTGTACAAAGGCAAAGGGGATAAAAGTGAGTGCTCAAATTACAGAGGTCTAAGTTTGTTGAGTATTCCTTGGAAATTATATGGGAGGATATTGATTGAGACGGTGAAGACATGTACAGAGGATCAGATTGGGGAAGAGCAGTGTGGTTTCAGAAGTGTTAGTGGATGTGTGGATCAGGTATTTGCTTTGAAGAATGTATGTGAGAAATAATTAGAAAAGCAAATGGATTTGTATGTAGCATTTATGGATCTGGAGAAGGCATATGATAGATTTGATAGAGATGCTCTGTGGAAGGTATTAAGAATACATGGTGTGGGAGGCAAGTTGTTGGAAGCAGTGAAAAGTTTTTATCGATGATGTAAGGCATGTGCAAGAGTAGGAAGAGAGGAAAGTGATTGGTTCTCAGTGAATGTTGGTTTGCGGCAGGGGTGCGTGATGTCTCCATGGTTGTTTAATTTGTTTATGGATGGGGTTGTTAGGGAGGTGAATGCAAGAGTTTTGGAAAGAGGGGCAAGTATGCAGTCTGTTGTGGATGAGAGTGCTTGGGAGGTGAGTCAGTTGTTTGCTGATGATACATCGCTGGTGGCTGATTCGGGTGTGAAACTGCAGATGGTTGTGACTGAGTTTGGTAAAGTGTGTGAATGAAGAAAGCTGAGAGTAAATGTTAATAAGAGCAAGGTTATTAGGTAAAGTAGGGTTGAGGAACAAGTCAATTGGGAGGTAAGTTAGAATGGAGAAAAACTGGAGGAAGTAAAGTGTTTTAGATATCTGGGAGTGGATTTGGCAGCGGATGGAACCATGGAAGCGGAAGTGAATCATAGGGTGGGGGAGCGGGCGAAAGTTCTGGGAGCGTGGAAAAATGTGTGGAAGTCGAGAACATTATCTCGGAAAGCAAAATTGGGTATGTTTGAAGGAATAGTGGTTCCAACAATGTTATATGGTTGCGAGTTGTGCGGAGGAGGGTGGATGTGCTAGAAATGAGATGTTTGAGGACAATACATGGTGTGAGGTGGTTTGATCGAGTAAGTAATGAAAGGGTAAGAGAGATGTGTGGTAATAAAAAGAGTGTAGTTGAGAGAGCAGAAGAGAGTGTTTTGAAATGATTTGGTCACATGGAGAGAATGAGTGAGGAAAGATTGACCAAGAGGAGATATGTGTCAGAGGTGGAGGGAACGAGGAGAAGTGGGAGACCAAATCAGAGATGGAAAGACGGAGTGAAAAAGATTCTGAGTGATCGGGGCCTAAACATGCAGGAGGGTGATAGGTGTGCAAGGAATAGAGTGAATTGGAACGATGTGGTATACCGGTGGCGACGTGGTGTCAATGGCTTGAACCAGGGCATGTGAAGCGTCTGGGGTAAACCTTGGAAAGTTCTGTGGGGCCTGGATGTGGAAAGGGAGCTATGGTTTCCGTGCATTATACATGACAACTAGAGACTGAGTGTGAACGAATGTGGCCTTTGTTGTCTTTTCCTAGCGCTACCTCGTGCACATGAGGGGGGAGGGAGTTGTTATTTCATGTGTGGCGGGGTGGCGATGGAATGAATAAAGGCAGACAGTATGAATTAGGTACATGTGTATATATGTATATGTCTGTGTGTGTATATATATGTATACGTTGAGATGTATAGGTATGTATATGTGCGTGTGGGGACGTGTACGTACATACATGTGTATGTGGGTGGGTTGGGCCATTCTTTCGTCTGTTTCCTTGCGCTTCCTCGCTATTGCGAGAGACAGCGACAAAGTATAATGAATAAAATATAAATAAGATATGAATGAATATATATATATATATATATATATATATATATATATATATATATATATATATATATATATATATATATATATATATATATATAAGGCTCAGATTGGGGTGCCTAAATGTGTGTGGATGTAACCAAGATGTGAAAAAAGGAGAGATAGGTAGTATGTATGAGGAAAGGAACCTGGATGTTTTGGCTCTGAGTGAAACGAAGCTCAAGGGTAAAGGGGAAGAGTGGTTTGGGAATGTCTTGGGAGTAAAGTTAGGGGTTAGTGAGAGGGCAAGAGCAAGGGAAGGAGTAGCAGTACTCCTGAAACAGGAGTTGTGGAAGTATGTGATAGAATGTAAGAAAGTAAATTCTCGATTAATATGGGTAAAACTGAAAGTTGATGGAGAGAGATGGGTGATTAATGGTGCATATGCACCTGGGCATGAGAAGAAAGATCATGAGAGGCAAGTGTTTTGGGAGCAGCTGAATGAGTGTGTTAGTGGTTTTGATGCACGAGACCGGGTTATAGTGTTGGGTGATTTGAATGCAAAGGTGAGTAATGTGGCAGTTGAGGGAATAATTGGTATACATCGGGTGTTCAGTGTTGTAAATGGAAATGGTGAAGAGCTTGTAGATTTATGTGCTGAAAAAGGACTGATGATTGGGAATACCTGGTTTAAAAAGCGAGATATACATAAGTATACTTATGTAAGTAGGAGAGATGGCCAGAGAGCGTTATTGGATTACGTGTTAATTGACAGGCGCGCGAAAGAGAGACTTTTGGATGTTAATGTGCTGAGAGGTGCAACTGGAGGATGTCTGATCATTATCTTGTGGAGGCTAAGGTGAAGATTTGTATGGGTTTCCAGAAAAGAAGAGTGAATGTTGGGGTGAAGAGGGTGTTGAGAGTAAGTGAGCTTGGGAAGGAGACTTGTGTGAGGAAGTACCAGGAGAGACTGAGTACAGAATGGAAAAAGGTGAGAACAATGGAAGTAAGGGGAGTGGGGGAGGAATGGGATGTATTTAGGGAATCAGTGATGGATTGCGCAAAAGATGCTTGTGGCATGAGAAGAGTGGGAGGTGGGTTGATTAGAAAGGGTAGTGAGTGGTGGGATGAAGAAGTAAGAGTATTAGTGAAAGAGAAGAGAGAGGCATTTGGACGATTTTTGCAGGGAAAAAATGCAAGTGAGTGGGAGACGTATAAAAGAAAGAGACAGGAGGTCAAGAGAAAGGTGCAAGAGGTGAAAAAAAGGGCAAATGAGAGTTGGGGTGAGAGAGTATCATTAAATTTTACGGAGAATAAAAAGATGTTCTGGAAGGAGGCAAATAAAGTGCGTAAGACAAGGGAGCAAATGGGAACTTCAGTGAAGGGCGCAAATGGGGAGGTGATAACAAGTAGTGGTGATGTGAGAAGGAGATGGAGTGAGTATTTTGAAGGTTTGTTGAATGTGTTTGATGATAGAGTGGCAGATATAGGGTGTTTTGGTCGAGGTGGTGTGCAAAGTGCGAGGGTTAGGGAAAATGATTTGGTAAACAGAGAAGAGGTAGTAAAAGCTTTGCGGAAGATGAAAGCCGGCAAGGCAGCAGGTTTGGATGGTATTGCAGTGGAATTTATTAAAAAAAGGGGGTGACTGTATTGTTGACTGGTTGGTAAGGTTATTTAATGTATGTATGACTCATGGTGAGGTGCCTGAGGATTGGCGGAATGCGTGCATAGTGCCATTGTACAAAGGCAAAGAGGATAAGAGTGAGTGCTCAAATTACAGAGGTATAAGTTTGTTGAGTATTCCTGGCAAATTGTATGGGAGGGTATTGATTGAGAGGGTGAAGGCATGTACAGAGCATCAGATTGGGGAAGAGCAGTGTGGTTTCAGAAGTGGTAGAGGATGTGTGGATCAGGTGTTTGCTTTGAAGAATGTATGTGAGAAATACTTAGAAAAGCAAATGGATTTGTATGTAGCAGTTATGGATCTGGAGAAGGCATATGATAGAGTTGATAGAGATGCTCTGTGGAAGGTATTAAGAATATATGGTGTGGGAGGCAAGTTGTTAGAAGCAGTGAAAAGTTTTTATCGAAGGTAAGGCATGTGTACGTGTAGGAAGAGAGGAAAGTGATTGGTTCTCAGTGAATGTAGGTTTGCGGCAGGGGTGTGTGATGTCTCCATGGTTGTTTAATTTGTTTATGGATGGGGTTGTTAGGGAGGTGAATGCAAGAGTTTTGGAAAGAGGGGCAAGGATGAAGTCTGTTGGGGATGAGAGAGCTTGGGAAGTGAGTCAGTTGTTGTTCGCTGATGATACAGCGCTGGTGGCTGATTCATGTGAGAAACTGCAGAAGCTGGTGACTGAGTTTGGTAAAGTGTGTGAAAGAAGAAAGTTAAGAGTAAATGTGAATAAGAGCAAGGTTATTAGGTACAGTAGGGTTGAGGGGCAAGTCAATTGGGAGGTGAGTTTGAATGGAGAAAAACTGGAGGAAGTGAAGTGTTTTAGATATCTGGGAGTGGATCTGGCAGCGGATGGAACCATGGAAGCGGAAGTGGATCATAGGGTGGGGGAGGGGGCGAAAATTCTGGGAGCCTTGAAGAATGTGTGGAAGTCGAGAACATTATCTCCGAAAGCAAAAATGGGTATGTTTGAAGGAATAGTGGTTCCAACAATGTTGTATGGTTGCGAGGCGTGGACTATGGATAGAGTTGTGCGCAGGAGGATGGATGTGCTGGAAATGAGATGTTTGAGGACAATGTGTGGTGTGAGGTGGTTTGATCGAGTAAGTAACGTAAGGGTAAGAGAGATGTGTGGAAATAAAAAGAGCGTGGTTGAGAGAGCAGAAGAGGGTGTTTTGAAATGGTTTGGTCACATGGAGAGAATGAGTGAGGAAAGATTGACCAAGAGGATATATGTGTCGGAGGTGGAGGGAACGAGGAGAAGAGGGAGACCAAATTGGAGGTGGAAAGATGGAGTGAAAAAGATTTTGTGTGATCGGGGCCTAAACATGCAGGAGGGTGAAAGGAGGGCAAGGAATAGAGTGAATTGGAGCGATGTGGTATACCGGGGTTGACGTGCTGTCGGTGGATTGAATCAAGGCATGTGAAGCGTCTGGGGTAAACCATGGAAAGCTGTGTAGGTATGTATATTTGTGTGTGTGGACGTATGTATATACATGTGTATGGGGGTTGGGTTGGGCCATTTCTTTCGTCTGTTTCCTTGCGCTACCTCGCAAACGCGGGAGACAGCGACAAAGCAAAAGAAAATAAAAAAAAAAAAAAATATATATATATATATATATATATATATATATATATATATATATATATATATATATATATATATATATATATATATATATATATATATATATATATATATAAGGCATATATCCATACACATACATATACATATCAACGTATACATATATATGTATATGCAAATACATATACATATATACATATGTACATATTCATACTTGCTTGCCTTCATCCACTTTCGGCGCCTCCCCGCCACACATGGAATCAGCATAGCTATCCTCTGCTCTAGCGAGGTAGCGCCAGGAAGCAGCCAAAAATTGCCAATTTCGTTCACACTCAGTCTCTAGCTGTCATGTGTAATGCATCGAAATCACTGCTCCCTATCCACATCCAGGCTCTACAGACCTTTCCATGGTCTACACCAGACGTTTCACATACCTTGGTTCAGTCCACTGACAGCACGTTGACCCCGGTATACTACATCGTTCCAATTTAGCCTATTCCTTATAGCCTATTCCTTGTACGCCTTTCACCCTCCTCTGTGTTCACGCCCCAATCGCTGGAAATTTTTTCCATTCCATTCTTCCACCTCCAATTTGGTCTCCCGCTTCTCTTTGTTCTCTCCATCTCTGACACATATATCCTCTTCGTTAATCTTTCCTCATTCATTCTCTCCATATATTCAAACCATTTCAACACATCCTCTTCTGCTCTCTCAACCATACTCATTTCATTACCACACATCTCTCTTACCCTTACGTTACTTACTTGATCAAACCACCTTAAACCACATATTGTCCTCAAACATTTCATTTCAAACACATCCACCTTCCTCCATACAACCCCATCTATAGCCCATGCCTCGCACCCATATAACATTATTAGAACTACTATTCCTTCAAACATACCCATATTTGCTTTCTTTGATAACGTTCTCTCCTTTTCCACATTCTTCATCTCTTCCAGAACATTCGCCCCCTCCCCCACCCGGTGACTCACTTCCGCTTCCATGGTTCCATCCGCTGCCAAATCCGCTCCCAGATATCTAAAACACTTCACTTCCTCCAATTTTTCTCCATTCAAACTTACATCCCAATCAACTTGTCCCTCAACCCTGCTGAACTTAATAACCTTGATCTTACTCACATTTACTCTCATCTTTCTCTTTTCACACACTTTTCCAAACTCGGCTACCAACCTTTGCAGTTTCACACACGAATCAACCAACAGTGCTGCATCATCGGCGAACAATTGACTCACTTCCCATGCTCTCTCATTCACAACAGAATGCATACTTACCGCTCTCTCCAAAACTCTTGCATTTACCTCCTTAACCACCCCATCCATAAACAAATTAAACAACCATGGAGGCATCACTCACCCTTGCCGCAAACCGACATTCACTGGGAGCCACTTTCCTCTCCTCCTACTTGTACACATGCCTTACATTCTTGGTAAAAACTTTTCACTGCTTCTAGCAACTTACCTACCACTCCATATACTCTTAATACCTTCCAAAGAGCATCTCTATGAACTCTATCATCTGCCTTCACCACATCCATAAATGCTACGCATAAATTCATCTGTTCTTCCTAGTATTTTTCACATACATTCTTTAAAGCAAACACCTGATCTACACATCCTCTACCACTTCGGAAACCACAGAGCTCTTCCCAAGTCTGATGCTGTGTATATGCCTCTACCCTTTCAATCAATACCCTCCCATATAATTTCCCACGAATACTCAACTAACTTATACCTCTGTACAATGCATGCATTCCGCCAATCCTCATGCAGTTCACGACGGTCCATACATACAGTGAATATCCTTACCAACCAATCAACAACACGGTCACCCCCTTTTTTCAATAAATTCCACTGCAACACCATCCAATCCCGCCCCTTGCCAGATTTCATCTTCCGCAAAGCTTTCCCCACCTCTTCTCTCTTCACCAAATCATTCTCCCTGACCCCTCTCAATTCGTACACCACCCCGACCCAAACACCCTATATCTGCTACTCTATCATCAAACACATTCAACAAACCTTCAAAATACTCACTTCATCTCCTTCTCACTCCTTCACCATCTGTTATCACCTATCACCTGTCACCACTAGCTCCCTTCACCAATGCTCCCATTTGTTCTGTCTTACGCACGTTATTTACCTCCTTCCAAAACATCTTTTTATTCTCCCTAAAATCTAATGATACTCTCACGCCAACCCTCATTTGTCCTCCTTTTCAACTCTTACATTTCTCTCTTGACCTCTTGACGCTTTCCTTCATATATCTCCCAGTCATTTGCACTACTTCCCTGCAAATATCTTCCAAATGCTTCTCCTTTCCCATTCACTAACACTCTTACTTCTTCATCCCACTACTCACTACTCATTCTAATCTGCCCACCTCCCATCTTTCTCATACCACATGCATCTATTGCGCATGCCATTACTGCTTCCCAAAATACACCCCATTCCTCACCCACTCCTCTCACGTCATTTGCTCTCACCTTATGCCATTCTACACTCAATCTCTCCTGATACTTCCCCACACAAGTCTCCTTTACAAGCTCATTTACTGTCACCACTCTCTTCTCCCTACGATTCTCTTATTTTCTGAAAGTCTCTACAAATCCAATCATGCCCTTTGACCATTTCTCCTACTCACTTGCGTATACTTATGTATATCTTCCTTCTTAAACCATGTATTCCCAATCACCAGTCTTTTTTCAGCACACAAATTTACAAGCTCCTCACCATTTCCATCTACAACACTGAACATCCCATGTACACCAATTATGCCCTCAACTTCAACTTCCTCGCCCTCGCATTTAAATCACCTATCACTATAACCTGGTCTCGTGCAGCAAAACTGCTAATACACTCACTCAACTGCTCCCAAACACTTGCCTCAGAATCTTTCTTCTCATGACCGGGTGCATAGGCAAAAATAATCACCCATCTCTCTCCATCCACTTTCAATTTTACCGACAATAATCTAGAATTTACTTTCTTACATTCTATCACATCCTCCCATAACTCCCGCTTCAGGAGTATTGCTACTCCTTCCTTAGCTCTCGTCCTCTCACCAACCCCTGACTTTACCCCCAAGACTTTCTCAAACAACTCTTCCCCTTTACTCTCGAGCTTCGTTTCACTCAGAGCCAGAAAATCCAGGTTTCCCTAATCTGAGCCTTCGAGGAGGATGAGTACTCCTCGTTTGACTCCGTCTGTCTCTCCCCTATCCCTGAGGATAGAGAAGAAAGAATACTTCCCACGCATCCCCCAAGTGTAGTGGAAGACGACTAAAGGGGACGGGAGCAGGGGGCTACGAACCCTCCCCTCCTTGAATTCTAACTTTCCAAAGCGGAAACAGAAGAAGGAGTCACGCGGGGAGTGCTCATCCTCCTCGAAGGCTCAGATTGGGATGTCTAAATGTGTGTGTGGATGTAACCAAGATGAGAAAGAAGGAGAAATAGGTAGTATGTTTGAGGAAAGGAATCTGGATGTTTTGGCTCTGAGTGAAACGAAGCTGAAGGGTAAAGGGGAACAGTGGTTTGGGAATGTTTTGGGAGTAAAGTCAAGGATTGATGAAAGGACAAGAGCAAGGGACGGAGTAGCACTAATCCTGAAACAGGAGTGGTGGGAGTATGTGATAGAGTGTAAGAAAGTAAACTCTAGATCGATGTGGGTAAAACTGAAAGTGGATGGAGAGAGATGGGTGATTATTGATGCATATGCACCTGGGCATGAGAAGAAATATCATGAGAGGCAAGTGTTTTCGGAACAGCTGAGTGAGTGTGTTTACAATTTTGATTCACGAGACCGGGTTATAGTAATGGGTGATTTGAATGCAAAGGTGAGTAATGTGGCAGTTGAGGGAATAATTGGTGTACATGGGGTGTTCAGTGTTATAAATGGAAATGGTGAAGAGCTTGTAGATTTGTGTGCTGAAAAAGGACTGGTGATTGGGAATACCTGGTTTAAGAAGAGAGATATACATAAGTATACCTATGTAAGTAGGAGAGATGGCCAGAGAGCGTTATTGGATTACGTGTTAATTGATAGGCGCGTGAAAGAGAGACTTTTGGATGTTAATGAGTTGAGAGGTGCAACTGGAGGGATGTCTGATCATTATCTTGTGGAGGAGAAGGTGAAGATTTGCAGAGGTTTTCAGAGAAGAAGAGAGAGTGTTGGGGTGAAGAGAATGGTGAGAGTGAGCTTGGGAAGGAGACTAGTGTGAGGAAGTGCCAGGAGAGACTGAGTGCAGAATGGAAAAGGTGAGAGCAAAGAACGTAAGGGGAGTGGGGTGAGGAATGGAATGTATTTAGGGAAGCAGTGATGGCTTGCGCAAAAGATGCGTGCGTCATGAGAAGCGTGGGAGGTGGGCAGATTAGAAAGGGTAGTGAGTGGTGGGATGACGAAGTAAAACTATTAGTGAAAGAGAAGAGAGAGGCAGTTGGACGATTCTTGCTGGGAAATAGTGCAAATGACTGGGAGATATATAAAAGAAAGAGGAAGAAGGTCAAGAGAAAAGTGCAAGAGGTGAAAAAGAGGGCATATGAGAGTTGGGGTGAGAGAGTATCATTAAATTTTAGAGAGAATAAAAAGATGTTTTGAAAGGAGGTAAATAAAGTGCGTAAGACGAGAGAACAAATGGGAACATCGGTGAAGGGTGCTAATGGGGAGAAAATAACAAGTAGTGGTGATGTGAGATGAAGTGTGAGTATTTTGAAGGTTTGTTGAATGTGTTAGATGATAGAGTGGCAGATATTGGGTGTTTTGGTCGAGGCGGTGCGCGAAGTGACAGGGTTAGGGAGAATGATTTCGTAAACAGAGAAGAGGTAGTGAAAGGTTTGCGGAAGATGAAAGCAGGCAAGGCAGCGGATTCAGATGGTATTGCAGTGGAATTTATCTAAGAAGGGGGTGACTGTGGTGTTGACTGGTTGGTGAGGATATTCAGTGTACGTATGGCTCATGATGAAGTGCCTGAGCATTAGCAGAATGCATGCATAGTGCCACTGTACAAAGGCAAAGGGGATAAAGGTGAGTGTTCAAATTGCAAAGATATAAGTTTGTTGAGTATTCCTGGGAAATTATATGGAAGGGTATTGATTGAGAGGGTGAAGGCATGTACAGAGCATCAGATTAGGGAAGAGCAGTGTGGCTTCAGAAGTGGTAGAGGATGTGTGGATCAGGTGTTTGCCTTGAAGAATGTATGTGAGAAATACTTAGAAAAGCAAATGGACTTGTATGTAGCATTTATGTATCTGGAGAAGGCATATGACAGAGTTGATAGAGATGCTCTGTGGAAGGTATTAAGAATATATGGTGTGGGAGGCAAGTTGTCAGAAGCAGTGAAAAGTTTTTATCGAGGACTTAAGGCATGTGTACGCGTAGGAAGAAAGGAAAGTGAATGGTTCTCAGTGAATGTCGGTGTGCGACAGGGTTGTGTGATGTCTCCATAGTTGTCTAATCGGTTTATGGATGGGGTTGTTAAGGAGGTGAATGCAAGAGTTTTGGAGAGGGGGTCAAGTATGCAGCCTGTTGTGAATGAAAGGGCTTGGGAAGTGAGTCAGCTGTTGTTCGCTGATGATACAGCGCTGGTGGCTGATTCGTGTGAGAAACTGCAGAAGCTGGTGACTGAGTTTGGTAAAGTGTGTGAAAGAAGAAAGTTAAGAGTAAATGTGAATAAGAGCAAGGTTATTAGGTACATTAGGTTTGAGGGTCAAGTCAATTGGGAGATAAGTTTGAATGGAGAAAAACTGGAGGAAGTAAAGTGTTTTAGATATCTGGGAGTGGATCTGGCAGCGGATGGAACCATGGAAGCGGAAGTGGATCATAGGGTGGGGGAGGGGGCGAAAATCCTGGGAGCCTTGAGCAATGTGTGGAAGTCGAGAACATTATCTCGGAAAGCAAAAATGGGTATGTTTGAAGGAATAGTGGTTCCAACAATGTTGTATGGTTGCGAGGCGTGGGCTATGGATAGAGTCGTGCGCAGGAGGGTGGATGTGCTGGAAATGAGATGTTTGAGGACAATGTGAGGTGTGAGGTGGTTTGATCGAGTAAGTAACGTAAGGGTAAGAGAGATGTGTGGAAATAAAAAGAGCGTGGTTGAGAGAGCAGAAGAGGGTGTTTTGAAATGGTTTGGGCACATGGAGAGAATGAGTGAGGAAAGATTGACCAAGAGGATATATGTGTCGGAGGTGGAGGGAACGAGGAGAAGTGGGAGACCAAATTGGAGGTGGAAAGATGGAGTGAAAAGATTTTGAGTGATCGGGGCCTGAACATGCAGGAGGGTGAAAGGAGGGCAAGGAATAGAGTGAATTGGAGCGATGTGGTATACCGGGGTTGACGTGCTGTCAGTGGATTGAATCAGGGCATGTGAAGCGTCTGGGGTAAACCATGGAAAGCTGTGTAGGTATGTATATTTGCGTGTGTGGACGTGTATGTATATACATGGGTATGGGGGTGGGTTGGGCCATTTCTCTCGTCTGTTTCCTTGCGCTACCTCGCAAACGCGGGAGACAGCGACAAAGAAAAAAAAAATATATATATATATATATATATATATTTATATATATATATATATATATATATATATATATATATATATATATATATATATATATATATATATATATATATATATATATATATATATATATATATATATATATATATATATATATATAACATCTGGAACTCCAAAATATCCTCTGACAGAGTAACAAATATGAGAATGCTAAATAAAATTGCAGCTCACGATATAGGAGATCGAATCTGCTCGTGGTTAGTGGATTGGCCATCTAAGGGGAAATAAACACTGGTATTATATACTGAAGCATCTGACTGGCTTCATGTGTTTAGTAGAGTTCCACAAGGCTCGTTCCCAGGACCCAGACTTTTTATCATATATCTCTATAAGCTACAGATGGGACTCACCAGTAGAATCTCAAACTTTGTCGACTACAGAGAATTGGAAAACAGCCAAGTCAAAGGAAGACTGCCTAAACATTCAGAAGGATTTAGATAAACTAGTGGAATGCACAGACATGGCTGGCGGATTCTAGTGTAGGTAAATATAAAATTATGTACTTCGGTGCCAGAATATGAATTATATGTAAAAAAGAAATGCATGGTAAACCTCCGAGGGAAGTTTAGGAGGACAAAGACCTAGGGGTGATTATTTATCAGTAATGAACTTAAATATGGCAAACAGTGCTTAGCTACAAATAACAAAGCTAAGTGGATGTTAGTGTTATCGTCTGTGGTAGGAAAACTAATAGAAATAATCATTCGAAACAAAACTATAAACCATTTAGAAGACCATGATTCTCAACATGATTTTTGACTGTCATTCAAGTCTAACAAATCTGCTTGATTTCTTTCATGATATGATCAACATGTATGACGAGTGTAAAGCAGTTAATATCATCTAACTAGATTTTCAAAATAGCTTTCGAGAAAGTTCTGCATCAAAAGTTATTTGCAAAAGTTGTCGCATGGCATAGATGGGGTTGTACTACGCTAGTTAGGAAATTAGTTGACGGACCGTGAGCAAAGACTAGAGATTAACGACTAACCGTGAGCAAAGAATAGAGATTAACGATTAAGTCTCAGAATAACGATCGTGTGCCACAGAGATCAATCTTGGGACCGGTTCTGTTTCTAGTAGATATCAATCATAATGATAATGGGCTGCATAGTAAGATATCAAAGTACATAGATGATACTAAGCTGGGACATAAATCTATAAACAAACTTGAACGTCTGCAGCTTCAAACTGACAGACAAACTGATGGACTGGGCTCAAAGGTGGAAAATTTTAATATCGATAAGTTGAGTCTTACATGTCGGCTGTAAAAACGAAAAGGCAAGTTACAGTATAAATCCTGTTGATCTACAAAAGATAAATGAGGAAAAGGACTTTGATGCAATAACCTCTGGTGACCTAAAGCCGAGTAAGCAGTGCACAGTAGCAAAAAGAGCGAACACGATTCTTAGATTATCATATATGAGGCTTCAGAAATTAAGTCTGCCGAAATCGTTCTAACTCTGCAGTTCATTGGTGTGTCCCCATTTTGAATATTGCTTTCATTTCTGGTTTCCTAATGGAAAAAAAGACGTGGAGAAAATGGAGAGAGCAGAGGCGAGCTATCAAGATCATACCCTGACTAAGAAACAAATCATATGATAGCCGACCGAAAGGCTTAAATATATCTACTTTAGAATAGAGTTTATAATATGATCTAATCATTACATAATCTAATAATCAAAGGCTTTGATAATCTCGTTTAACAATCAAATTACGGCTTCCTTCGTTTAATATAACTCGTAGTAATGGATACAAACTCTTGAACAAACATTTTCCTCGAATGAGGCGAAGTACTTTTTCTTCAACAGGTTGTTAACATAAGGAATTATTTACCAATTAGAGCGGTTAAGAGCAGTGCCATAGAAACGTTTAAGATTAGACGTAAGGATTTCGCTTCAAGCCCTTGACATATTATTTGTACATATCCTTATAGACAAGAAGAGTTTGTAGGTTTCCATATTCCACTCATATTTGCCTTTCCACTTATACCACACTAACCTGTTAGTTTCTGATATCTTCCACAACTCCAAACAGCCTTGATGGAACCCAGTGGTCTGTTGCTGTTTGAACTCCACTGTATTCCTTTATAACTCGAAATGTAAACAACAGAACAAAGGAGACGGTACTTACCCTGTACAATACCTTGGTTAGACCTAATTTAGGGTACATCGTTCAGTTCTGTTCACCTGGTGAAGTACAATGGGAAACTTGAGAGAATTTAAAGAGGAACAACTAAGCTAGTCCCTTCTGTCAGAAATAGGCCTTATGGGGCAATATGATAGCAGCGTTCAAAAAACTACATAATTTCCATAATATATTACAAAAAAATCTCTTCACCCTAGACAGTCTCATTAACCAGAAATCATGGAATGAAGATAACAGGAACGAAATGTAGTAGCAATGTGGGCATAAAGAAAAAAATGTGGAACATTGGAACGAACTACCTCGCAAAGCACTTAAAGTAGAGACTATAAATACCTAAAAATCGAGGCTTCACAACTACATAACTGACGTCTCACACCAATAACGAAAGCAGAAATAGCCGCAGAGGAGATCAGAGTGGTGAAGAACTCTTTTCCGTCTATATTTCCCCATAAAATCTCCATGCTACTGTCTTACCAGAACACTGCATGGTATTCTTTTCACATTTTTTCCTCCCGGCAGTTGAGCTGGAGGTAGAGGTGTGCAGGGAGATGCTTTTTGTACTACTGTCCTATTTGTCATATTTCTTTTATTTTTCCTATTATAAATAACCTTGTGATGGACAGTTAGGTTTCCTGTTATCTGTCCTTCCTATATACTCCCATGTATTTCCTTTCCAGTACATCCATACCTCTCCTGCATTTTTTCAGCAATTGCCTACGCCTCGCATTCGAACAACACCGTCAGGATTACTGCATCATCAAACATCCACATCTTTGTCCTCACAAACAGTGGCCTCTCTTTCTACATAATCCTCACTATGCCTGGGACTCTGGCCCCCTTATCCCTCCTATGGCTCATTTTAGCTCCATTGGCACCTTCCGTTGCCATGTCCATCCCCAGGTACCGAAAATACTCTATTTTCTCTGGATTAAACAAACTTCAATCGACCTGTCTCCCTGCTAAACTGAATAACTCTCAATTTCTCCTTTACATCCTTACTTGAATCTAGAAACCAGCTTCCGCAGTTTCTCACTCGAATCTGCCACCAATGCCGTGTCATCAGTGTCATCTTACAAGCACCAGACCTGCACCTTTCTCAGTCTCCCATTCTTGTTGCAAACCACTCTACCCATACACAGATTAAACAGCCATAACATCACGCACCCCTGAAACTCAAACATTCATTTTTGTCCACCTTGCCTCTATACGATGGCACTAGACAGGTATTCTCCTTGTACATATTAGGAATGATTATTTGCTGTATTACTTAAAGCACAGTTTCTGCAATGTTTTTACAGATAAATCAACAGAAAAGTCCAACGTCTCATCTTCCCCTACTAAACTCCCAGTTAAAGAAGATAGAATAGTGGGCCATTTACACAGTGATCCAGAGGTAACTTAAATAGACAAAAAAAAAAATCCCATATAAATCAAACATGTAGTTGTTTAGCATCGTTAGCTAAAATGACAGCGCAATTTTGCTTTTAATTCCCATAAGTAATACTTTATTGTACATATTCTAGATACATAATGTTCCTTTCTGAACTGCGAAAAATATGAATCATGTGAAACGCTGCTATTAAATGAAAACCTTTGTTTTTTTTTTTTTTTTTTTTTTTTTTTTTTATACTTTGTCGCTGTCTCCCGCGTTTGCGAGGTAGCGCAAGGAAACAGACGAAAGAAATGGCCCAACCCCCCCCCCCCATACACATGTACATACACACGTCCACACACGCAAATATACATACCTACACAGCTTTCCATGGTTTACCCCAGACGCTTCACATGCCTTGCTTCAATCCACTGACAGCACGTCAACCCCTGTATACCACATGACTCCAATTCACTCTATTTCTTGCCCTCCTTTCACCCTCCTGCATGTTCAGGCCCCGATCACACAAAATCTTTTTCACTCCATCTTTCCACCTCCAATTTGGTCTCCCTCTTCTCCTCGTTCCCTCCACCTCCGACACATATATCCTCTTGGTCAATCTCTCCTCACTCATTCTCTCCATGTGCCCAAACCATTTCAAAACACCCTCTTCTGCTCTCTCAACCACGCTCTTTTTATTTCCACACATCTCTCTTACCCTTACGTTACTTACTCGATCAAACCACCTCACACCACACATTGTCCTCAAACATCTCATTTCCAGCACATCCATCCTCCTGCGCACATCTCTATCCATAGCCCACGCCTCGCAACCATACAGCATTGTTGGAACCACTATTCCCTCAAACATACCCATTTTTGCTTTCCGAGATAATGTTCTCGACTTCCACACATTTTTCAAGGCTCCCAAAATTTTCGCCCCCTCCCCCACCCTATGATCCACTTCCGCTTCCATGGTTCCATCCGCTGACAGATCCACTCCCAGATATCTAAAACACTTCACTTCCTCCAGTTTTTCTCCATTCAAACTCACCTCCCAATTGACTTGACCCTCACCCCTACTGTACCTAATAACCTTGCTCTTATTCACATTTACTCTCAACTTTCTTCTTCCACACACTTTACCAAACTCAGTCACCAGCTTCTGCAGTTTCTCACATGAATCAGCCACCAGCGCTGTATCATCAGCGAACAACAATTGACTCACTTCCCAAGCTCTCTCATCCCCAACAGACTTCATACTTGCCCCTCTTTCCAGGACTCTTGCATTTACCTCCCTTACAACCCCATCCATAAACAAATTAAACAACCATGGAGACATCACACACCCCTGCCGCAAACCTACATTCACTGAGAACCAATCACTTTCCTCTCTTCCTACACGTACACATGCCTTACATCCTCGATAAAAACTTTTCACTGCTTCTAACAACTTGCCTCCCACACCATATATTCTTAATACCTTCCACAGAGCATCTCTATCAACTCTATCATATGCCTTCTCCAGATCCATAAATGCTACATACAAATCCATTTGCTTTTCTAAGTATTTCTCACATACATTCTTCAAAGCAAACACCTGATCCACACATCCTCTACCACTTCTGAAACCGCACTGCTCTTCCCCAATCTGATGCTCTGTACATGCCTTCACCCTCTCAATCAATACCCTCCCATATAATTTACCAGGAATACTCAACAAACTTATACCTCTGTAATTTGAGCACTCACTCTTATCCCCTTTGCCTTTGTACAATGGCACTATGCACGCATTCCGCCAATCCTCAGGCACCTCACCATGAGTCATACATACATTAAATAACCTTACCAACCAGTCAACAATACAGTCACCCCCTTTGTATTACTGTATATTACTTAGTGCCGTTACTCGATTATTAGATGTCTAAGTTCATATTTTGTAAGATTATTAAATCTCGATAGGGAAGAACTATTCATTATATTTAACTTATAAGACTTTGTGGAAAGTAAGCTGCAAATCTGATTAAATGACAAAATTACTCTCACTATTACTTCTTTATATCTAGTATTGACAACATGCTAGATGTCACCTGTTTTTATATGCTGGTTATGTTAAAAGTATTTTGCTTGTATTCAATCCATAGATTTGTAGTTTATATCTGTACTATAGTAATATTATATACAATTTTTTAATGAAAAAATATTTGTAATATCTTTCTATTTGGTTAGATAATTCATTCTTATATACTACTTTGTCATGGGTAGTATAAGACAAACAGGAGATACGTAAAGAAAAGTGGCAAGATGGTGGTAGGTGTTTTCTAATATTTCCTATTTTTATCACATATTGCAGTAAATTGCTGATTAGAATCCAGAATATCAAATATTTCTGTTCAAGTTATGCTTATTTGATACATGTGAGGATGTCAAATGATGGGAAATTTATATTTTCCCTACGAATAATTACCTTGAACTAATTAGGTAAATGTGTTCATTAAAAAAGTTCCCAGCAAATTAGTAATTTATGAAGAGATTTTCTGTATCATATGTACTTAAGGGCGCTAAGGGTTAAGAATATATTTAATGGGAACCACAGAAATGATATATGGATTAGGACGAACTCGGCTTTCGAATAATTTTTTTTTACATATATTTACCGGTAACAATGGACGTATTGGATAGGGAGGAGGCATGTGAATATCAGGGAACAATGTGAAATAACATAAAAGATGAAACGAAAAATTAAGAGAACCAAGGAAAACCTTGCCACACATCCACGGAAGGATAGATTTACATGCATTTTTAGTGTTATACCGGTAGCCGAAATATACTTGATAGGTGTATGATTTCTGTATTGTAACAGCTGCTGGAAATGTAACTAGTGCCGTTGCATTCTACCGTCCCCACAAACTGTCATTCCGTGTCGTCCACAGCAGTTCATCACATTTATGTTATTTTTGCTATGAATGTTCATACGTGCGTCTTTTTCTAAAATCATACACGTTTAGGCTGCTAGGGGAGCTCGTGTGGGGATTTTCATACATTTTGCTGGTCTCTACAAATGCAACAGTTTTATCTCGACACTTTCGTTTATCTTCATGTAACTTTTCCTAACATGTATTTGTTAGAATAGGATATAAAAGAATACTCAGACAGTTTAGTAATGATTTAACTGTAGTGAAGTGAATAACTGGTGAAGTCTTATGGTGACTTACACCCCAACAGCTTGGACTGGGCCTAGGCTATTTGGGGTGGGTAGTTGGTCATTCACAGTTACTAGATGTGGGTGTTATGGTAGGATTAAAAACAATGTTCCAAATAATTCATTACTGGTTAGAATTACTTATACAAAGTGTAAGGAGTCCATTAATGAGCATTTTTACAAATCCATATGTTATTTGGATTTTAGGTAAAGAAATAAGGTGTATTTGTATTAGGAAATGGTGTAGTTTATTCTTGTAAACATATATAATACACTCATGAAATATCAATAGAATCAATAAAATCTTCACCCTAATGTCTCCTGGTAGCCAAAATTAAGAATATATATCATTATGAAATCTGTGAAATTCCCCAGAAATTTACTGCCCTAATAATATAACTCCATAAATGTCATGATCAAATCATAGACAGATCTTCAGGAGCAGTGTAGACATGTGGAATAAAGGTATTCATACTGTTTATGAAGCACCAGCAATAGGGGTGATTTGTAGTGATATGATAAGAACCAAGTGCAGTATGATATGACATGTCAACACCAGACTGTTTTAGTGATATGCTTTCTCCGCAAGTTTGTTATTTCTCCTTGATAAGTTGAGGCATATATCACA
Organism: Panulirus ornatus; assembly: GCF_036320965.1. Taxonomy (NCBI): domain Eukaryota; kingdom Metazoa; phylum Arthropoda; class Malacostraca; order Decapoda; family Palinuridae; genus Panulirus; species Panulirus ornatus. The sequence goes on along the minus strand of NC_092252.1, from coordinate 21,699,258 downwards.
TGAATCTTGGTTGTTTTATTTCTTTATATCCTTTCATTTTACAAGAGAGAAATCCCTTTTCATCCAATTTAGAAAAAATGTCCATATTTTCAACAGGGTGAAAAATCATACTGTTCTCAGCATGGAGCTCCATATCCAGGATATATGTATATATATCCAGGGCATGTGAAGCATCTGGGGTAAACCATGGAAAGTTCTGTAGGGCCTGGCTGTGGAAAGGGAGCTGTGGTTTCGGTGCATTATTTCATGACAGCTAGAGACTGAGTGTGAACAAATGTGGCCTTTGTTGTCTTTTCCTAGCATTACCTCGCAAACATTCGGGGGGAGGGGGTTGTTATTTCATGTGTGGTGGGGTGGCGATGGAAATGAATAAAGGCAGACAGTATGAATTGTGGACTCATTGGAATGTGTATATATATCTTTCTTTTTTCTTTCAAACTATTCGCCATTTCCCGCATTAGCGAGGTAGCATTAAGAACAGAGGACTGGGCCTTTGAGGGAATATCCTCACCTGGCCCCCTTCTCTGTTCCTTCTTTTGGAAAAATTGAAAAAAAATAGAGGGGAGGATTTCCAGCCCCCCGCTCCCTTCCCTTTTAGTCGCCTTCTACGACAGGCAGGGAATACATGGGAAGTATTCTTTCTCCCCTATCCCCAGGGGATATATATATATATATATATATATATATATATATATATATATATATATATATATATATATATATTCCCTGGGGATAGGGGAGAAAGAATACTTCCCACGTATTCCCTGCGTGTCGTAGAAGGCGACTAAAAGGGAGGGGAGCGGGGGGCTGGAAATCCTCCCCTCTCATTTTTTTTTTTTTTTTTTTTTCCAAAAGAAGGAACAGAGAAGAGGTCCAGGTGAGGATATTCCCTCAAAGGCCCAGTCCTCTGTTCTTAACGCTACCTCGCTATCGCGGGAAATAGCGAATAGTATGAAAAAAAAATATATATATATATATATATATATATATATATATATATATATATATATATATATATATATATATATATATGTCTGTGTGTATATATATGTATACATTGAGATGTATAGGTATGTATATTTGCAGGTCTGGACATGTATGTATATACATGTGTATGTGTGTGGGTTGGGCCTTTCTTTCATCTGTTTCCTTGCTAATGCGGGAGACAGCAACAAAGTAAAATAAATATAAATAAGATATATGTATGTATATATGTATTTTTTACATGAAGTTTTGAGATTGAATATTTCAATCTGTAGTAAGAGTGCTAAATAGCCTTAGAAGCTCCAGTGCTTGGCTTATAAACCTAGATTTTATAATTCAATCCAGTCCACATCCAGGATGCTCTGGTTTGTTGTTCAGGAGCTATTATAAAAGACCTAGTTAACCAGTTAAGTTTGGTTTGTTAGTTTAAGGCATGTTGGTTTGGTTAGGTTTGGTTAGGGCAGCAAGAAATATAGCATTACATCATCAGCAGGAAACATTTGTGACAAATATTTTCATTGTTTGGCATGGCAAAAGATTACTGATCTCTGTCAGACAATAGTCATACTGAGCATAGTGGGCATGGTGATCCTGGGTTTGGAGCTTCCCACTTGGAATAGTAAGCCTTTGAACCTGTATTCATTTTTTAGAAAGACTGGAAAGTATGGCATTTCACCATGTGGATGGAGATCATTAACCAGATTCATGAAATTACATACAGAAAGCAATAGATTGTTAATATATTTTCTGCATCATTTCATGTGCATGTCACTGACTTTTTGGGTGGATTTTGTGCTTTGGGGATACTGAGATTTTTGTTTGTCATCTGCTTGGGATCATAAGCATCATCTGTTTCTTGACATCTGGCATCTGTTAAGGTTGCATTTTTGTAAGTGTGACTTTCATATTTTGACTAGAATATCAAAGCTTAAGATAAAACTTGACTACAAAGGAGGATAGGGGAAGTTTTCATAGGTTCTGTTAAATTTTTGAGTGTACTTTTACAAATGTTAATCCCACTATTCCCCTGATGTACTACAAGCATCTTATTCACCTTGCTTGCTGCTGTTAGAATTTCCACACAAGGTTATGTGATGGCTGTAGAATCCTGCTTTTTACATATTTATCCAATGTTGTACTCATACTTTTAGCAACTGGAATTTTTGATATGTTAAAAGATGTGTTTTGTTTGTGAAACTTTCCTTTGTCACAGTAGGTCATTTAGATGCTCCAAAAGAGGTTTGATATTATCCCTTTCTTTCATCTCTCTTTTTCAAACCTCATCTACCATCATTTTTTCAAACTTATCTGCTGTTTACTGCATTGCTGAGATAGCACCAAGAATGGACAAGGAAAGCCCTCTTTCACTCACATCCATTCTCTAGCTGTCATGTGCAGTGCACCGAAATCACAGCTTCTTATCCACAGTGAAACCCCCAAACCTTTCAGTTTTCCCCTGGTCCCTTCTCATTCCCTGGTTCAGTCCATTTCTTACTCATGCCTTTTATCCTCCAGCGTGTTCAGGTCCTGATTGCTCAGTCTTATTCACCCCATCCTTCCATCTTCAGTTTGGTTTTCCACTTCATGTCCCCTCCACTTTGACATGTATATCCTCTTTGTGAATCTCTCTGCACTCATCTCCAGTTTGGTTTTCCACTTCATGTCCCCTCCACTTCTGACATGTATATCCTCTTTGTGAATCTCTCCGCACTCATTCTTTCCATATGTCCACACCATTTCAACACACCTTCTTTGGCTAGCTCTCTCGACCACATTATTCTTATTATCACACTTTGCTTTTACGTTTTTATTACTTGATAAAACCACCTACCACCACATATTGCCCTCAAACATTTCATTTTCAACACATCCATCCTTCTTTGCACATTTTACCCTTAGCCCATGCCTTGCTTCCATACAATAGTGTTTGCACCACTTTACCTATAAATATACCCATTTTAGCCATCCTAGATAATGATCTCTCTTTCTACACATTCCTTAATGCTCTGGAGACTTTTGCCCCTTACCCACCCTATGACTCAATTCTCTTTTCATGGTTCCATTCACTGGCATGTACACTCCCAGGAATCACACTCCATTCAACTGCAACTCCACCTGACCTCTTCCTCTGCTGTGTTAGACCTGATGATCTTGTTTTTTTCCACATTTACTCTCAAGTTTCTCCATTCACACAATTTCCCAAAGTCAGTCACCAACTTCTGCAGTTTCTCACTTGAATCTTCCACCAGGGCATTGTCATCAGCAAGCAACAACTGAATCACTTCCCTCTCCCTCTCTCTCTACAAACTGCATACTCACCCTCTTTTATAGGACCTTAATTTTACATCCCTCACCACACCACCCGTAACTCTTATGCCAGAATCTTTAATAAAAAATAATGAAAGTAAGTATACATATGGAAGATGCATTCGAAAAGATTTAAGGATTTTGTCTTCACAAAAAAGAAGCTGGGTTATGAGTCCTTGCCTAAGCTTAATGTCATTTCTGACCACCCTCAAACTCACCATTTTCTTCCTGTGTGATATTTCACCTACATATCACTTCATATATCATTATTCATATGTATGAAAGTATGTTTATCAACTAAAGCATTTTTAGAGGATTTTTACCACTATGCTTTATGCATTGCCTTTCATCTGCAGATGGACACTAAATGCTGTCATATTATGTGGTGATGACTCCTTGACCTATTAACCAATAATTGTTCTTTATCCAACCAAGATAATTCGGTAATGTTTATTTAAAGAAGTGAACCAGTGCTGTTAACATTTGAATATTGTAATTACAGCATTGAGAATTAGTTTATATTTCACTTTCTACCACAAGTCAATTGAGGCTTATGAAGGAATGGAACATTTATAGAAACTTAAATCTTTATCATGGACTAATGCATGAAATCAGTATTAACCATCCACATGGGATTGAACCTGGGATCACTTAAATGACTGTCAGTGAATAAAAACCATTACACCACCTTGACTAGACAAAAGCTGTCCATCTCATACCATGTTGTGATCAGTGAGATCTTCTGTTGCTTTGCTACTGACCATGAAGCTAGTGGAACAATCTGCTCAGTGCAAAGATAATGAGGTTTTGCTCTAATTCAGTTCAATGTACTCAGGTGACATTGATTACAGAAAACATGGCCTGAGCTGGACAGCAGTCAAGGTGGTGTGACGGTGTTTGTTCACTGGTCATTCATGTGATACCAGGTTTGATTCCAAGGAACACATTGGTGGGATGGTTTGCATCCCTAGAAGTGTTTTTACCCTACTTTACAGTGAATAACCCCACATTGTGTATGATCTTCAAGGCCCTCCCCACTGTCATCAGATTTTTTTTTTTGAGGGCCATGCAAGCCTCTCAGCTCATTGATGCAGTATGTTTAAATTCTTTTTGTGGTGGATTTTCAGATTCTTTGGAGCTGTTGAGATTCAAGGAGAAATTCCAAGGGTAGACCTAGTATTTGCTATCTACAGGCAGGTATATCCTGCTTCTCTTGGTAATACTTGGTTGCCAGGATATAGAAAGGCCCTACAAAACTGCCTGAATGTATTTAGACCAAAATATGGAACCATAAACTGTTGCTTCATGTACATCATGAGCAGTATACTTTCAAAAGAATCAGAATCATAGCCATACTATTTTTTGATTTGAAATGTTTGATTCTCTATCACACAAAGACATTTTTCACAGATTCATAGCCCAGGGACTGAACTGTAACTTCTCTAAATGACTGTAAACCTTTTTAAAAAAGAATTAAGTCCAAATAGTTTGTACAACCTCTTTGGTAGAAATACAGAAAGCTTTGTGCAGTGACAGCATCGTAACCAATGAGGTTAGGAGTTGATGCTGCTGTGAAAAGTAAAAAAGAAAATCAAAATTGAGGAAAGTTGTCAAGTTTCAGTACCTCAAGGGGATAATTTAGTTTTTTCTAGAGTATGTAAGTCTTACCCCACCTTCTTGTAGTGACCTCGTTAAGATACTTGGTAGGAAGGAACTTAAGGTGGTGGTGTTGACGAACTCAATCAGGGCAATCCTTTTAAATTTAGAAAAACACCTGAGGTGTGCTGTAACTTTATAGTGTTTGGACAATTTTGCAGACTCGTTACCTCTGGAAACACTGTGCTGTAGTTGCTCTCTGCCAGTGATCTGTCAAGGAAGAGGCACAAATGGCTGATAAGCGGAACTGTAGTCAACCAGTTATACCGAGAATTAAAAGAGATGAGTGTTGAGGTGATGGGGTGACTGATGAGAAAAAAAGGAGGGAGCTTGTGGAGAAGTTTAGAAATTGTAGCTTGGATGTACCAGGGATTGAGGAAACACATTTCCTTGGGCTGAGTGTGTAGAGTGAAAATGGAAATGATGATTGCACGTTATGGGAAAGTGTGGAAGGAGGTGTGGTATGGACAGGAATGAGTGAAAATTATTGGGGAAGATGGAAAGAAGGCTGCACAATTTTGCTATCACCGAGAGTATGGAAGGGTGTTACAGAGCATGGATGGAATTGATACAGAATAGTGTGGGTAAAAGGAAGTATTGGGATCGTGAAGTATGCATGGATGTGTGTATATTTACATGTGAATGTGAAGACTTTTCAATGTATGGATGAAATGAAGCTTTTCTGGAGAAATTTTAATGACTATAAATGGTCTTGGAAATGAGAAACATGGTTGTATTGGGTGATGTGAATGTGAAAGTGGGATGTGATGAAATTGGTGAGATAATTGGTAAATGGGAAGTGCCTGGAGTAAATGAGGATGGAAGTTATCTTGTGGATATTTGTGAGGAGAGGGGTTTATTAGCTGCAAACACTTTTTTACAGCACAAGATGATCCACAGATATTCATGGATGAGGATTGATGTAAGAGAAGGAGGTGGATGTAAGAGTGGAAATGTTAATGTGAGAAGTGAGGAGGGGGAGTTGTTGAATGAAAAGGAGGAAGTGAAAGGAAGATGGAAAAAGTATTTTGAAGAGCTGATGAATTTGGGGTAAGGGGAGGCAGCAGTTGTTACATTCATGGGTATGGAGGATGGAAGGAAAAGGATACAAATGCAAGGGCCTGTAGCAAAAAGGGAGGTAAGAAGGGCAGCAATGAGGTTGGAGGTAGGAAGGTCACCTGGAGTTGATGTGAGTATGGCTGAAATGCTGAAGTATGGAGGAGAAAGTGATAGTGGATGCATCTGATGTGTAATTTAGCACAGAAACAGAAGGTACTCTCTCACCCCAACCTCATTTGCCCTCTTTTTCACCTCTTGCACCTTTCTCTTGACCTCCTGCCTCTTTCTTTTATACATCTCCCACTCATTTCCATTATTTCCCTGCAAAAAGCATCCAAATGCCTCTCTCTTCTCTTTCACTAATAATCTTACTTCTTCATCCCACCACTCACTACCATTTCTAATCTGCCCACCCCCCCACGCTTCTCATGCCACAAGCATCTTTTGCGCAAGCCATCACTGCTTCCCTAAATACATCCCATTCCTCCCCCACTCCCCTTACCTCCTTTGTTCCCACCTTTTTTCCATTCTGTACTCAGTCCCTCCTGGTACTTCCTCACACAAGTCTCCTTCCCAAGCTCACTTACTCTCACCGCTCTCTTCACCCCAACATTCTCTCTTCTTTTCTGGAAACTTCTACAAATCTTCACCTTCGCCTCCAGTTGAGTCATCCCTCCAGTTGCACCTTTCAGCACATTAACATCCAAAAGTCTCCCTTTCACGCGCCTATCAATTAACACGTAATCCAATAAAGCTCTCTGGCCATCTCTCCTACTTACATACGTATACTTATGTATATCTCTTTTTAAACCAGGTATTCCCAATCACAACACTGAACACCCCATGTATACCAATTATTCCCTCAACTGCCACATTACTCACCTTTGCATTCAAATCACCCATCACTATAACCCGGTTTCGTGCATCAAAACTACTAACACATTCATTCTACTGCTCCCAAAACACTTGCCTCTCATGATCTTTCTTCTCATGCCCAACTGCATATGCACCAATAATCACCCATCTCTCTCCATCATCTTTCAGTTTTACCCATATCAATCTAGAGTTCACTTTCTTACACTCTATCACATACTCCCACCACTCCTGTTTCAGGAGTAGTGCTACTCCTTCCTCTCTCCTGTCCTCTCACTAACCCCTGACTTTACTCCTAAGACATTCCCAAACCACTCTTCCCCTTTACCCTTGAGCTTCATTTCACTCAGAGCCAAAACATCCAGGTTCCTTTCCTCAAACATACTACCTATCTCTCCTTTTTTCTCATCTTGGTTACGTCCACACACATTTAGACACCCCAATCTGAGCCTTCGAGGAGGATGAGCTCTCCCCACGTGACTCCTGTTTTCTTTTTTTTATATTTTATTTTGCTTTGTCGCTGTCTCCCGCGTTAGCGAGGTAGCGCAAGGAAACAGACGAAAGAATGGCCCAACCCGCCCACATACACATGTATATACATACACGTCCACACACACAAATATACATACCTATACATCTCAATGTACACATATATATACACACACAGACATATACATATATACACATGTACATAATTCATACTGTCTGCCTTTATTTGTTACCATCGCCACCCCGCCACACATGGAATAACAACCCCCTCCCCCCCTCATGTGTGCGAGGTAGCGCTAGGAAAAGACACCAGAGGCCCCATTCGTTCACACTCAGTCTCTAGCTGTCATGTAATAATGCACTGAAACCACAGCTCCCTTTCCACATCCAGGCCCCACACATCTTTCCATGGTTTACCCTAGACGCTTCACATGCCCTGGTTCAATCCATAGACAGAACATCGACCCCGGTATACCACATCGTTCCAATTAACTCTATTCCTTGCACGCCTTTCACCCTCCTGCATGTTCAGGCCCCGATCACTCAAAATCTTTTTCACTCCATCTTTCCACCTCCAATTTGGTCTCCCACTTCTCCTCGTTCCCTCCACCTCTGACACATATATCCTCTTTGTTCAATCTTTCCTCACTCATTCTCTCCATGTGACCAAACCATTTCAAAACACCCTCTTCTGCTCTCTCAACCACACTCTTTTTATTTCCACACATCTCTCTTACCCTTACATTACTTACTCGATCAAACCACCTCACACCACATATTGTCCTCAAACATCTCATTTCCAGCATATCCATCCTCCTCTGCACAACTCTATCCATAGCCCACGCCTCGCAACCATACAACATTGTTGGAACCACTATTCCTTCAGACATACCCATTTTTGCTTTCCGAGATAATATTCTCGACTTCCAAACATTCTTCAATGCTCCCAGAATTTTCGCCCCCTCCCCCACCCTATGATTCACTTCCGCTTCCATGGTTCCATCTGCTGCCAGATCCACTCCCAGATATCTAAAACACTTTACTTCCTCCAGTTTTTCTCCATTTAAACTTACCTCCCAATTGACTTGACCCTCAACCCTACTGTACCTAATAACCTTGCTCATATTCACATTTACTCTTAACTTTCTTCTTTCACACACTTTACCAAACTCAGTCACCAGCTTCTGCAGTTTCTTACATGAATCAGCCACCAGCGCTCTATCATCAGCGAACGACAACTGACTCTCTTCCCAAGCTCTCTCATCCACAACAAACTGCAGACTTGCCCCTCTTTCCAAAACTCTTGCATTCACCTCCCTAACAACCCCATCCATAAACAAATTAAAGAACCATGGAGACATCACACACCCCTGCCTCAAACCTACATTCACTGAGAACCAATCACTTTCCTCTCTTCCTACACGTACACATACCTTACATCCTCAATAAAAACTTTTCACTGCTTCTAACAACTTGCCTCCCACACCATATATTCTTAAAACCTTCCACAGAGCATCTCTATCAACTCTATCATATGCCTTCTCCAGATCCATAAATGCTACATACAAATCCATTTGTTTTTCTAAGTATTTCTCACATACATTCTTCAAAGGAAACACCTGATCCACACATCCTCTACCACTTCTGAAACCACACTGCTCTTCCCCAATGTGATGCTCTGTACATGCCTTCACCCTCTCAGTCAATACCCTCCCATATAATTTACCAGGAATACTCAACAAACTTATACCTCTGTAATTTGAGCACTCACTCTTATCCCCTTTGCCTTTGTACAATGGCACTATGCAAGCATTCCGCCAATCCTCAGGCACCTCACCATGAATCATACATACATTGAATAACCTTACCAACCAGTCATCAATAGTCACCCCCTTTTTTAATAAATTCCACTGCAATACCATCCAAACCTGCTGCTTTGCCGGCTTTCATCTTCCGTAAAGCTTTTACTACCTCTTCTCTGTTTACCAAATCATTTTCCCTAACCCTCTCACTTTGCACACCACCTCAACCAAAACACCCTATATCTGCCACTTTATCATCAAACACATTCAACAAACCTTCAAAATACTCACTCCGTCTCCTCACATCACCACTACTTGTTTTCACCTCCCCATTAGCCCCCTTCACTGAAGTACCCATTTGCTCCCTTGTCTTACGCACTTTATTTACCTCCTTCCAAAACATCTTTTTATTCTCCCTGAAATTTAATGATACTCTCTCACCCCAACTCTCATTTGCCCTCTTTTTCTCCTCTTGCACCTTTCTCTTGACCTCCTGCTTCTTTCTTTTATACCTCTTCCACTCGTTTGCATTTTTTCCCTGCAAAAATTGTCCAAATGCCTCTATCTTCTCTTTCACTAACAATCTTACTTCTTCATCCCACCACTCATTATCTTTTCTAATCAACCCACCTCCCACGCTTCTCATGCCACAAGCATCGTTTGTGCAAGCCATCACTGTTTCCCTAAATACATCCCATTCCTCTCCCACTCCCCTTACCTCCTTTGTTCTCACCTTTTTCCATTCTGTACTCAGTCTCTCCTGGTACTTCCTCACACAAGTCTCCTTCCTAAGCTCACTTACTCTCACCACTCTCTTCACCCAAACATTCTCTCTTCTTTTCTGAAAACCCCCACAAATCTTCACCTTCGCCTCCACAAGATAATGATCAGACATCCCTCCAGTTGCACCTCTCAGCACATTAACATCCAAAAGTCTCTCTTACGTGCGTCTATCAATTAACACGTAATCCAATAACGCTCTCTGGCCATCTCTTCTACTTACATACGTATACTTATGTATATCTCGCTTTTTAAACCAGGTATTCCCAATCGCCAGTCCTTTTTCAGCACATAAATCTACAAGCTCTTCACCATTTCCATTTACAACACTGAACACTCCATGTATACCAATTATTCCCTCAACTGCCACATTACTCACCTTTGCATTCAAATCACCCATCACTATAACCCGGTCTTTTGCATCAAAACCACTAACACACTCATTCGGCTGCTCCCAAAACACTTGCCTCTCATGATCTTTCTTCTCATGCCCAGGTGCATATGCACCAATAATCACCCATCTCTCTCCATCAACTTTCAGTTTTACCCATATCAATCTAGAATTTACTTTCTTACACTCTATCACATACTCCCACAACTCCTAATTCAGGAGTAGTGCTACTCCTTCCCTTGCTCTTGTCCTCTCACTAACCCCTGACTTTACTATCCACTCTTCCCCTTTACTCTTGAGCTTCGTTTCACTCAGAGCCAAAACATCCAGGTTCCTTTCCTCAAACATACTACCTATCTCTCTTTTTTTCTCATCTTGGTTACATCCACACACATTTAGACACCCCAATCTGAGCCTTCGAGGAGGATGAGCACTCCTCGCATGATTCCTTCTTCTGTTTCCCCTTTTAGAAAGCTAAAATACAAGGAGGGGAGGGTTTCTAGACCCCCCGCTCCCGTCCCCTTTAGTTGCCTTCTACGACACGTGAGGAATGCGTGAGAAGTATTCTTTCTCCCTTATCCCCAGGGATATCATTAAATTTTAGGGAGAATAAAAAGATGTTTTGGAAGGAGGTAAATAAAATGCATAAGACAAGGGAACAAATGGGAACTTCAGTGAAGGGGGCTAATGGGGAGGTGATAACAAGTAGTGGTGATGTGAGAAGGAGATGGAGTGAGTATTTTGAAGGTTTGTTGAATGTGTTTGATGATAGAGTAGCAGGTATAGGGTGTTTTCGTCAAGGTGGTGTGCAAAGTGAGAGGGTTAGGGAAAATGATTTGGTAAACAGAGAAGAGGTAGTAAAAGCTTTGCGGAAGATGAAAGCCGGCAAGGCAGCGGGTTTGGATAGTATTGCAGTGGAATTTATTAAAAAAGGGGGTGACTGTATTGTTGACTGGTTGGTAAGGTTATTTAATGTATGTATGATTCATGGTGAGGTGCCAAAGGGTTGGCAGAATGCTTGCATAGTGCCATTGTACAAAGGCAAAGGGGACAAAGGTGAGTGCACAAATTACAGAGGTATAAGTTTGTTGAGTATTCCTGGTAAATTATATGGGAGGGTATTGATTGAGAGGGTGAAGGCATGTACAGAGCATCAGATTGGGGAAGAGCAGTGTGATTTCAGAAGTGTTAGTGGATGTGTGGATCAAGTGTCTGCTTTGAAGAATGTATGTGAGAAATACTTGGAAAAACAAATGGATTTGTATATAGCATTTATGGATCTGGAGAAGGCATATGATAGAGTTGATAGAGATGCTTTGTGGAAGGTATTACGAACATATGGTGTGGGAGGCAAGTTGTTAGAACCAGTGAAAAGTTTTTATTGAGGATGTAAGGCATGTGTATGTGTAGAGAGAGAGGAAAGTGATTGGTTCTCAGTGAATATAGGTTTGTGGCAGGGGTGTGTGATGTCTCCATGGTTGTTTAATTTGTTTATGGATGGGGTTGTTAGGGAGGTGAATGCAAGAGTTTTGGAAAGAGGGGCAAGTATGCAGTCTGTTGTGGATGAAAGAGCTTGGGAAGTGAGTCAGTTGTCGTTCGCTGATGATACAGCGCTTGTGGCTGATTCATGTGAGAAACTGCAGAAGCTGGTGACTAAGTTTGGTAAAGTGTGTGAAAGAAGAAAGTTGATAGTAAATGTGAATAAGAGCAAGGTTATTAGGTACAGTTGGGTTGAGGGTCAAGTCAATTGGGAGGTAAGTTTGAATGGAGAAAAACTGGAGGAAGTGAAGTGTTTTAGATATCTGGGAATGGATTTGGCAGCGGATGGAACCATGGAAGCGGAAGTGAATCATAGGGTGGGGGAGGGGGCAAAAGTTCTGGGAGCCTTGAAGAATGTGAGGAAGTCGAGAACATTATCTCGGAAAGCAAAAATGGCTATGTTTGAAAGAATAGTGATTCCAACAATGTTATATGGTTGTGAGGTGTGGGCTATGGATAGAGTTGTGCGCATAAGGGTGGATGTGCTGGAAATGAGATGTTTGAGGACAATATGTGGTGTGAGGTGGTTTGATCGAGTAAGTAATGTAAGGGTAAGAGAGATGTCTGGTAATAAAAAGAGTGTGGTTGAGAGAGCTGAAGAGGGTGTTTTGAAATGGAGAGAATGAGTGAGGAAATATTGACAAAGAGGATATATGTGTCAGAGGTGGGGGGAATGAGGAGAAGTGGGAGACCAAATTGGAGGTGGAAAGATGGAGTGAAAAAGATTTTGAGTGATCGGGGCCTAAACATGCAGGAGGGTGAAAGGCATGCAAGGAATAAAGTGAAATGGAACGATGTGGTATACTGGGGTCAACGTGCTGTCGATGGATTGAACCAGGGCATGTGAAGCGTCTGGGGTAAACCATGGAAAGTTCTGTGGGGCCTGGATGTGGAAAGGGAGCTGTGATTTCGGTGCATTATTTTATGACTGCTAGAGACTGAGTGTGAACGAATGGGGCCCTTGTCTTCCTAGCGCTACTTCGCACACATGAGGGAGTAGGGGGTTGTTATTTCATGTGTGGCGAGGTGGCGATGGGAATGAATAAAGGCAGACAGTATGAATTATGTACATGTGTATATATGTATATGTCTGTGTGTGTATATATATGTATACGTTGAGATGTATAGGTATGTATATTTGTGTGTGTGGACGTGTATGTATATACATGTGTATGTGGGTGTGTTGGGCCATTCTTTCGTCTGTTTCCTTGCGCTTCCTCGCTAACGCGGGAGACAGCGACAAAGCAAAATAAAGATGAATAAATAAAAAAATAGAATGTTGTGCCTGAGGTTTGTGTGGAAGCTATCATTGTTCCTTTATTCAAAGGAAAAGGTGCTAAGGATGTATTTAGCAATTATAGGGGAATAAATCAGTTTAGTATACCAAGAAAAGTGAATGCAAGAATGTTGATTGAAAGAGTGATGGAAGTGACTAATTGAAGAATAAGGGGGTTTTAGGAAAGGTAGGGGATGTGTGGATTATAATGTTGTGGTGAAGATGACTGTGGAAAAGTATTTAGCCAAAGGTAAGAAGCTGTATGCTGCTCTTAGAGATCTGGAAAAAATTGTATGACAGAGTTAGTGGAATGTTTTATGGGATGTGTTAAGAATATGTGGGGTACAGAACAACTGTTGGTTGGTCTGAAACCTTCTACAGAGGAGCAAATGCATGTGTAAGAGTGAATGGAGAGTTGAGAAAAAGTTTTGGCAGAAATGTATGGGTGAGGCATAGATGAGTGATGTCACCATGGCTTTTTGATATATGTACGGATAGAGTGACAGAGAGTTGAAACCAAAGCTAGGGGAAAGGGATGCAGAGATGGAGTGTGATGGTGAGATATTTTGGCTAGTGGCAGGCCTGTTTGTGGATGATACTGTGTTGTTTGCTGAGAGTGAAGAGGAGTTGCAGAAGGTTGTGTGTTTTATGATGTGGATAGAGTGATAAGAGAGATGAAACCAAAGCTAAGGAAAAGGGATGCAGAGATGGAGTGTGATGGTGAGATATTGTGGCTAGTGGCAAGCCTGTTTGTGGATGATACTGTGTTGTTTGCTGAGAGTGAAGAGGAGTTGCAGAAGGTTGTGTGTTTTATGATTGTAATTGTAGGCAATTGAAGGTAACTGCAAGTAAAAGTGAAGTAATGTTTGAAAGTAAAGAGTGAAAGTAAAGATTTTGTAAAACCATATACAGTGAAAGAAGAAAGTGTGCTAAATCGTGCTTTATATATGGGGAAAGAAAAACTCAAAGAGGGGAGAGAATTTAAGTATTTAGGAGTTGTTTTGGGTAAGTTTGGTGACATGGAATGAGAGATGAGGGAGAAAGCAGTACAGTGTAGAAAATTCATTTTGTCCCTTAATAGAATAATGAAGGGTAAAGGTTTAGGTATGGAAGTGAAGAGAGGATCAAAGGACAGTAGAGTCCTCCCAAACCTGACCCATGCAGCTGAAACATGGACACGGGATGAATTACAGAGGTCAAGGATCCAGGCTGTCGAAATGAGCTGTTGGAAAATAGCATGTGGTGTGACTAGATGGAATCAAGAAAGAAATGAAGAGGGGTGTATGAGAGATGTGGTATGGCAGGGAATGCAAAGGCAATGAATTGTGGAGTGGTAGAGTGAGTGAAACGTAATAATTTAAGGTGGTTTGGGCATGTGGAAAGAATGAAAGAATGAGAGTTTGCAAGGAGAGTGTATGATAGAACAGTTAAGGAGGTTGGTGTGAGAGGAAGACCACCTGTGACATGGGCAAATAAGGTGGAAGAATACTGGAGGGAGAGAAATGGTGGAAGTATGCATGGAATGGTGTATGTGAGGGAGGCATGTTAGGACAGGGATAAGTGGAGACTTTTGCTGTGGCCACCCCTTGATGGGAGTGCCCGGAGGGAATGGGTGTTAGACATGTAGGCAGGGAGATTGACAGAAAGGGTGTCACAGGGTTTGGTATTAAGCCCTCCACTCATTAATGTACTTGTAGTAGATATATCCCAAATAGAAGATACTAAATCATTTATCTTTGTGTACAACATATCATTTGGTAGCATAGTATCAAACAGAAAAAGCTTGAACAAAACTACAAGCAGTCAAATTAATTCATACTATAGACTTAGAAAGGGTCATAAAATTCACAAGCAACGCTTCACAATAATGTATTTTATGAGAAAGAATAAATGTGATATCTCAAGTTTTTATCGAGGATGTAAGGCATGTGTACGTGTAGGAAGAGAGGAAAGTGATTGGTTCTCAGTGAATGTAGGTTTGCGGCAGGGGTGTGTGATGTCTCCATGGTTGTTTAATTTGTTTATGGATGGGGTCGTAAGGGAGGTAAATGCAAGAGTCCTGGAAAGAGGGGCAAGTATGAAGTCTGTTGGGGATGAGAGAGCTTGGGAAGTGAGTCAATTGTTGTTCGCTGATGATACAGCGCTGGTGGCTGATTCATGTGAGAAACTGCAGAAGCTGGTGACTGAGTTTGGTAAAGTGTGTGGAAGAAGAAAGTTGAGAGTAAATGTGAATAAGAGCAAGGTTATTAGGTACAGTAGGGGTGAGGGTCAAGTCAATTGGGAGGTGAGTTTGAATGGAGAAAAACTGGAGGAAGTGAAGTGTTTTAGATATCTGGGAGTGGATCTGTCAGCGGATGGAACCATGGAAGCGGAAGTGGATCATAGGGTGGGGGAGGGGGTGAAAATTTTGGGAGCCTTGAAAAATGTGTGGAAGTCGAGAACATTATCTCGGAAAGCAAAAATGGGTATGTTTGAGGGAATAGTGGTTCCAACAATGCTGTATGGTTGCGAGGCGTGGGCTATGGATAGAGATGTGCGCAGGAGGATGGATGTGCTGGAAATGAGATGTTTGAGGACAATGTGTGGTGTGAGGTGGTTTGATCGAGTAAGTAACGTAAGGGTAAGAGAGATGTGTGGAAATAAAAAGAGCGTGGTTGAGAGAGCAGAAGAGGGTGTTTTGAAATGGTTTGGGCACATGGAGAGAATGAGTGAGGAGAGATTGACCAAGAGGATATATGTGTCGGAGGTGGAGGGAACGAGGAGAAGAGGGAGACCAAATTGGAGGTGGAAAGATGGAGTGAAAAAGATTTTGTGTGATCGGGGCCTGAACATGCAGGAGGGTGAAAGGAGGGCAAGAAATAGAGTGAATTGGAGTCATGTGGTATACAGGGGTTGACGTGCTGTCAGTGGATTGAAGCAAGGCATGTGAAGCGTCTGGGGTAAACCATGGAAAGCTGTGTAGGTATGTATATTTGCGTGTGTGGACGTGTGTATGTACATGTGTATGGGGGGGGGGGTTGGGCCATTTCTTTCGTCTGTTTCCTTGCGCTACCTCGCAAACGCGGGAGACAGCGACAAAGTATAAAAAAAAAAAAAAAAAAAAAAAAAAATCTCAAGTCAGCATCCAGAATGCTAGAAAATTATTTGATTGACTCTATGCACCTGGGGAAAGCATATAGAACCACTTTTGTATCAGATGAACACTGTTGAAAAGGATGGCAGAAACTAAGTGGTGTGCAAGTAGACAAAGGTTTGTGCAATTCTTCTGATCTATGTAAGAAGTAAAATAGAATTTGCATCCACATTATGTGGTTTAGTCAATTAGATTCTGGGTCTTCTGCCATGTAATTTTCCAGATGGTGCGGAACATTTATATAACATTTCATAGTTATCTGCCTTAGACTTTTAAGTTATGACTAAGGTTATGTTGTAGAATAAAGTATGACTCCTGACAATAGATGACAACAATGATGGCCAAATTATTCTTGAAGCCTGTTTTGCTATGCAGACAACTCAGTTACACCTTTGGCCATGTAACTTAATACGGCACTTACATATATTATTGTTTCCCAAAATCTTTTTTGTCCATCCTTATTTCATTCCCAATAGCTATGTTTCCACCCATTCCTATCTCTCATACAGGAACTTTGCTGAACTGTAGGTGATACAAGTGTTCCCTGGAACTTTATTCTAGTATGAGATTATTATTTATAGATGCAGGAAAACTTACTCTGTACGGTACATTAACATTTGTCAGAAAGGAACTTTAGTGTTAACTAGGAATGGAAACCTCTAGTGATATTCTCTTCTATCTTACTAATGTCTGGTCATCATCCCTGAAAGATTTTGGGGAGTCATGTGTAGTTGTCCTTGACATATCTAAGGCTTTTGACTGGTTGTGGCACTGGGGTATCATCTCTAAGCACCCTTCTTTTGGCTTCCCTCCCTTCCTCTCTGGTCCATCTATCTCTGTGGTTGTTAATAGATCAACCTCCCTCCTTTTCTCCATTAACAGTGGTGTCCCACAAGGTTCTGTTCTGTCTCTTGCGCTTTTTCTCAATAATTTCTTCTCCACAAATTATCCTATGCAGTCATATGCTGATGACTCAACACTGCATTCAACTCCATCCTTCAATTCTGCTCCCTCCTCTCTCACTCGATCTGCATCTTGTCTTGCCTCAGCTTCCTAAATAAACTCAGACTTGGATAGGATATCTCAGTGGGATACATAAAATATTTATAAGTTCAATGCCTCCAAGACCCAGTTTCTATCCATCTCTCTATCAAAAATTCCGCACAACTGTTGCCTCTCCATTGACGGTTCTGTAATTCCACCCCTTGACTCAATGAACATACTTATCATTAGTGTAACAGCCACTCTTTCGTGGAAACCCCATGTTACAGGAATAGATAAGTCTGTGTCTTAAGAAACTAGGTGTTCAGTTTAGATTTCAAAACTTCTCTTCTAAACAGTTGCTCCATTTATACAGGGGATTGGTTTGTCCTTGTATGGAGTACTGCTCTCAAGTTTAGGGTGGTTCTAGCTCTTCATCCTTATTTGACAGAGTTGAGTAGAAAGTGGTCCGCCATATGAACTGTCCCAGCATAACTTCCAAACTTGACCCCCTTGCCTTACACTGCATTGTTGGGTCACTTTCCCTTTTCTATAGGTATTGCTTTGGTGTTTGCTCCAGAGAGCTGGCTGCGTGTGTGCCTACACCACTAGCTAAACCATGCAATACTTGGCAAGCAGCTGTGTCACATGAATATTGTTTGGCCTTCAGCAACTCATGGGTGGGCTGTTTTGATACCTGCTTTTCCCCCAACACTTCGAACCTTCTTGTAACTTTCTATTCTTTCATGTCTTTCCCAGTAACTGTGACCTGGCACATTTCAAATGACAGGTTTTTCCTTTTCTCAAAAACTCATAAATACTTTTCCTTTTTTTTCCGTCGTAATTCTTTCTATATTTCAATTAAGGCCCTGTTTTGATGCGGACTTTTGTCCATGATTGGAGCCTAGAGCATAAAACATAAAAGTATTTCATAACCTCAGTCAAGTGTTTGGTGAGGGTAGAAAATCTCATGAGAAATCTTGTTCAAATTATGTAATTCTTCTTTCTTAAGGTAATTTTTTTTCTAACATGAAAGAAAAATTAGAACTGATGAATATGCATTTATCAGCTTCCTGACAAATTGGTACTGTATATATCATTTCTTAAGATCTTTAACTTTTGCTGTGAAAATTTCAAAAAATTTCAAGAACTTTTTCTTGTGAGTATTCTAGGTCCTTCTGCATGAAATTTAATTCATTATGTTGATAATACAATATTGATTATTGAGGTGTTATTCGTATGCCTTTGTTACTGTTGAAAATGTGAAGGAAGTTATAAAAAGTCATTAACACTTGCATTTTTATTTTATATATGATAGGAAAGGTAGAACACATAAAAAAATAATGCAATATTTTCAGGTCCAAAGGGGAAAACAAGGCACGAAAGGCCAGAAGCAGATCATGCAAGAGAACACAGACACCCTTAACTTCTACCGAAACATGATCCTTGGTGCAGCTGGCATATATTTTGCTGTGGGCATGATCTTCTTTGATAGCTTCCCAGCCCTGGATTTGGTATGTTATATAATGGAACACAGTAAACATGGGAAACATAAAGTGCAAGTGAAATTTGTTTAAAGATTTTAACCAATGACACAGATGATAGAGGGAGAGCTTGGATAATGAATGGACATACATTAGTTTATGTTGAGGTATCCTGTTTCACGTATGAAAAAGAAATTAGATTACATTTGGTGAGGTGTGTCTAATTTTTATTTGCACTGAATATATTTGATTTGAATGGAAGAAGGGCATGTGCAGGTAAATTGTATCGTTTATATGTGTTATTATTTATGCAACATGGGTTATTTGAAATGTTCTTGACTTAGCCATTAATCTTGCCATGCAGTTAACTTTCAGCAATAGTTGAACCAGCCTTCAGCCAAATTAACACTGGAGATAATTTCTGTACAGGTGAAATTTATTCTTTGAGGTCAACTTCTGGAAGTAGAAATTGGGTATAGATTGGAGGAAATAGTTAATACATATCAAAAGAAGGATAAAGGATGATTTAGCTTAAAAGTATGGTGAAATCGACATGATGTTTTTGGGCACAGTTTTGAGTAGATTTGAATTTTACTGGGAGGAAGGTTTGTGCTGACAAAATGAATGGTTTTAATGCATTATAGAATGAATAGGCTGAGTATAATGTAAATTGAGTTTCTGAATACATTTTATACAACTCCCTGGGGTAGGGGAGAAAGAATTCTACCTCTATATTTCTCTACATTTTGAAACCGATTTAAGGGGGTGGGAGTGGAGGACTGGAAATCCACCCTTACATTTCACTTTCTAAGAGAAGGAACAGAAGATGGAGCCAGGCAGGGAGTGCTCATCCACCTTGAAGGCTCAGGCTGGGGTGTCAGGGTGTGTTGATGTAACCAAGATGAAAAGAGAGGAGAGGTAGGTAGTGAATCTGAGGAAAGAAAGCTGGTGAAAGAATGGTTTGGAAATGTCTTGGGAGAAAAATCAGGGGTTGGTGAGAGGACAAGAGCTAAGGAAGGGGTTGCACTACTCCTGAAGCATGAGTTGTGGAATGTATGAAAGAGTTTAAGGAAGTGAATTTTAGACTGATGAGTAAAAATGTAAGTGGATGGCAAGAGATGGTTGAATATTGCTGTGTATGCATGTGGCCATGAGAAGAAAGATCATGTTGAGAGGGGCAGCTTGTGAGATACTGATCTTGTGGAGAGGAAGTTGAAAATTTGTGGAGGTTTTTGGAAAAGAGGAAACAGTGTCAGTGAGAAGAGAGTGATGAGAATCGTGAAACCTGGAAATGAGACTTGTGTGAAGAAACATTTGGAGAGACTAAGCATAGAATGGCAGAAGGTGAGAGTAAATGAAGCAAGGGGAATGGGTGAGGAATAGGAGGTGTTTAGGGAAGCAGTGCTGGCATATGCGAAAGATGGGAGTTGGGCAGTTTAGAAAGGGTAGTGAGTAGTAAGATGAAAGAGTAGAATTGCTAATAAAAGAGAAAAGAGAGGTATTTGGACTCTACTTACAGGGAAGGAATGCAAATGATCAGGGAATGTATAAGAAAAAGTGGCAGGAGGTCAAGAGGAAGTTACAGAGTTGAAAAATAGTGCAACTGAGAGTTTGGGTTAGCAAGTATCAGTAAATTTTATGGAGAATAAGATTTTTTGGAAAAACAAGAGAACAGATAGGAACATCGGCAAAAGGGGCAATAGGGGATGTGACAACAGATAGTGATGAAGTGAGGAGGAGATGGATTGAGTATTTTGGAGGACCATTGAATGTGTTTGATGATGTTATAGCAGATTTAGGGTGCTTTGGTTTAGGTGGTATGTAAAGTGAGAATCATGGAGAGTGTTTTGGTGAAGAAAAAAAGGGTGATGAAAGCCTTGCATAGGACGAAATTTTGGTATTGCAGTTGAATTTATTTAGAAAGGGGGTGACTGTGTTGTTGATTGGCTGGTAAGGAATTATCAGTATATATATGGATTATGGTGAGGTGTCTGTGGATTGGCAGAATGCATGTGTAGTGCCACTTTATAAAGGTAAGGGAAATAAAGATGAAAGTTCCAGCTACAGAGGTATAAGTTTGTTGAGTGTACCTAGTAAGATTTATGGGGGTATTGATTGAAGGGGTGAAAGCTGGTACGGTTCATCAGATTGTAAGGGAGCGGTGTGGTTTTAGAAGTGGTAGACGATGTGTGGATCATTTGTTTGCTTTGAAGAATATGTTTGAGAAAATCTTAGATAAACAGATAGATTTGTATGGGACATTTATGAATCTGGAGAAAGCATTTGTTAGGGTTGATAGAGATGCCTTGTGGAAGGTCTTAAGATTATAAGGTGTTGGAGGAAAGATTTTAAAAGCAGTAAGAAGTTTTTATCAAGGTTATAAGGCATGTGTGCAAGTTGGAAGAGAGGAGAGTGAATGGTTCCAAGTGAAGATTGATTTGCAGTAGAGGTATCTGATATCCCCTTGTTTGTTCAGTTTGTTTATGGATGGGTGGGTGGTGAGGTAGGTAAGTGCGAGTGTTGGAGAGAGGGGCGAGTATGTGGGGGAATGAAAGGGCCTGGGAAATGTATCCGTTGTTGTTTGCTGATGATAACGCACTGTTGGCAGATTCGAGTGAGAGACTGCAAAGGCTTTTGACTGAGTTTGGTAGAGTGTGTGAAAGGAGAAAGTTGAGAGTAAATGTGAATGAATATATCTATTTATCTCTCTATATCTCTGATGCCCATTCCCAACAAGAACTCCCATGAAGGAAATGGCCACGGCAAAAAAGTCTCCTTTTATCCTTGTCCCTACATCCCTCCCTTGCATACAGTCCTTGTCCTAACATGCCTCCCTTGCATACAATCCTTGTCCCTATATCCCTCCCTTGCATACTTCCATTATTTCTCTCCTTCCATTATTCTTCCACTGTATTTTCCCATGTCAGAGGTGGTTTTCCTCTCACACCAACCCTTTTAATTGTACTGCCATACACTCTCCTTGTAAACTCCCCATTCTTTCCACATGCCTAAACCACCTCAAAGTATTACATTTCACCCATTGCACCAGTCCTCAATTCGTTTCCTTTGCATTCTCTGCCATACCACATCTCTTATACACCCTCTCATTTCTTTCTTTATTGCATCCAGTCATACCACTAGCTCCTCTCAAATAGCTCATATCCACAGCCTGGATTCTTGACCTCTGTAACTCATTCCATGTCTATGTTTCAGATGCATAGGTTAGGGTTAGGAGGACTATGCTGTTGTGTAATTTTCACTTCCCTTCCATACTAACCTTTACTTTTCATTGTTCTATAAAGGTACCCAATGAATCTTCTACCCTGTACTGTTCTCCCCATATCTCTCTTACCATATCATCAAACTTACTCAAGACAGCTCCTAAATATTTAGATTATCTCACCTCTTCCAAGCTCTCTTCCCCCATATCCAAAACACAGTTGAGAAGAAGGTGTACTAAACTCGATATGATTTTCCTTGATCTATACTTTGACTGTTTCCTTTCAGGCACCTTTACTTTCATTTTACTCGCATTTACCTTCTATCATTTATACTCATACACATCATGAAAAACACTTACATTCTTCTGCAACTCCTCTCTACTTTCAGCAAACAGCACAGTATCATCCACTTATCACTAGCCATCATATCTAATCACAGCACCCCATCTTCACCCCTTTCCCTATTTTTGCTTTCTCTTCTCATATCACCCCCATCCATATATATTATTTATATTTTTTTATATTTAATTGCTGTTTCCCATGCCAGTGAGGTAGCACCAGGAAACAGACAAAGAATGGCCCACGCACACATATTTATGTTTTATATTTATTTTGCTTTGTCGCTGTCTCCCGCATTAGCGAAGTAGCGCAAGGAAACAGACGAAAGAATGGCCCAACCCACCCACATGCACATGTATATACATACATGTCCACACATGTAAATATACATACCTATACATCTCAACGTATACATATATATATACACTCAAACATATACATATATACACATGTACATAATTCATACTGTCTGCCTTTATTCATTCTCATCGCCTCCTCGCCACACATGAAATAACAACCCCCTCCCTCCTTATGTGTGCGAGGTAGCGCTAGGAAAGACAACAAAGGCCCCATTCATTCACACTCAGTCTCTAGCTGTCATGTTTGCACCGAAAACCACAGCTCCCTTTCCACATCCAGGCCCCACAGAACTTTCCCTGGTTTACCCCAGACGCTTCACATGCCTCGTTCAATCCACTGACAGCACGCCGACCCCGGTATACCACATCGTTCCAGTTCACTCCTTGCACACCTTTCACCCTCCTGCATGTTCAGGCCCCGATCACTCAAAATCTTTTTCACTCCATCTTTCCACCTCCAATTTGGTCTCCCACTTCTCCTCGTTCCCTCCACCTCTGACACATATATCCTCTTTGTCAATCTTTCCTCATTCATTCTCTCCATGTGACCAAACCATTTCAAAACACCCTCCTCTGCTCTCTCAACCACACTTTTTTTATTACCACACATCTCTCTTACCCAATTATTACTTACTCGATCAAACCACCTTACACCACATATTGTCCATAGACATCTCATTTCCAACACATCCACCATCCTGCGCACAACTCTATCCATAGCCCACGCCTCACATCCATACAACATTGGTGGCACCACTATTCCCTCACACATACCCATTTTTGCTTTTTGAGATAATGTTCTCGACTTCCACACATTCTTCAAGGCTCCCAGAACTTTCGCCCCCTTCCCCACCCTATGATTCACTTCTGCTTCCATGGTTCCATCTGCTGCCAAATCCACTCCCAGATATCTAAAACACTTCACTTCCTCCAGTTTTTCTCCATTCAAACTTACCTCCCAATTGACTTGACCCTCAACCCTGCTGTACCTAATAACCTTGCTCTTATTCACATTTACTCTCAACTTTCTTCTTTCACACACTTTACCAAACTCAGTCACCAGCTTCTGCAGTTTCTCACATGAATCAGCCACCAGCGCTGTATCATCAGCGAACAACTGACTCACTTCCCAAGCTCTCTCATCCACAACAGACTGCATACTTGCCCCTCTTTCCAAAACTCTTGCATTCACCTCCCTAACAACCCCATCCATAAACAAATTAAACAACCATGGAGACATCACACACCCCTGCCGCAAACCTACATTCACTGAGAACCAATCACTTTCCTCTCTTCCTACACGTACACATGCCTTACATCCTCGATAAAAACTTTTCACTGCTTCTAACAACTTGCCTCCCACACCATATATTCTTAATACCTTCCACAGAGCATCTCTATCAACTCTATCATATGCTTTCTCCAGATCCATAAATGCAACATACAAATCCATTTGCTTTTCTAAGTATTTCTCACATACATTCTTCAAAGCAAACACCTGATCCACACATCCTCTACCACTTCTGAAACCACACTGCTCTTCCCCAATCTGATGCTCTGTACATGCCTTCACCCTCTCAATCAATACCCTCCCATATAATTTACCAGGAATACTCAACAAACTTATACCTCTGTAATTTGAGCACTCACTCTTATCCCCTTTGCCTTTGTACAATGGCACTATGCACGCATTCTGCCAGTCCTCAGGCACCTCACCATGAGTCATACATACATTAAATAACCTTACCAACCAGTCAACAATACAGTCACCCCCTTTTTTAATAAATTCCACTGTAATACCATCCAAACCTGCTGCCTTGCCGGCTTTCATCTTCCGCAAAGCTTTTACTACCTCTTCTCTGTTTACCAAATCATTTTCCCTAACCCTTTCACTTTGCACACCACCTCGACCAAAACACCCTATATCTGCCACTCTATCATCAAACACATTCAACAAACCTTCAAAATACTCACTCCATCTTCTTCTCACATCACCACTACTTGTTATCACCTCCCCATTTGCACCCTTCACTAAAGTTCCCATTTGCTCCCTTGTCTTACGCACTTTATTTACCTCCTTCCAGAACATCTTTTTATTCTCCCTAAAATTTAATGATACTCTCTCACCCCAACTCTTATTTGCCCTTTTTTTCACCTCTTGCACCTTTCTCTTGACCTCCTGTCTCTTTCTTTTATACATCTCCCACTCAGTTGCATTTTTTCCCTGCAAAAATCGTCCAAATGCCTCTCTCTTCTCTTTCACTAATACTCTTACCTCTTCATCCCACCACTCACTACCCTTTCTAATCAACCCACCTCCCACTCTTCTCATGCCACAAGCATCTTTTGCGCAATCCATCACTGATTCCCTAAATATATCCCATTCCTCCCCCACTCCCCTTACTTCCATTGTTCTCACCTTTTTCCATTCTGTACTCAGTCTCTCCTGGTACTTCCTCACACAGGTCTCCTTCCCAAGCTCACTTACTCTCACCACCCTCTTCACCCCAACATTCACTCTTCTTTTCTGAAAACCCATACAAATCTTCACCTTAGCCTCCACAAGATAATGATCAGACATCCCTCCAGTTGCACCTCTCAGCACATTAACATCCAAAAGTCTCTCTTTCGCGCGCCTGTCAATTAACACGTAATCCAATAACGCTCTCTGGCCATCTCTCCTACTTACATAAGTATACTTATGTATATCTCGCTTTTTAAACCAGGTATTCCCAATCATCAGTCCTTTTTCAGCATATAAATCTACAAGCTCTTCACCATTTCCATTTACAACACTGAACACCCCATGTATACCAATTATTCCCTCAACTGCCACATTACTCACCTTTGCATTCAAATCACCCATCACTATAACCCGGTCTCGTGCATCAAAACCACTAACACACTCATTCAGCTGCTCCCAAAACACTTGCTTCTCATGATCTTTCTTCTCATGCCCAGGTGCATATGCACCAATAATCACCCATCTCTCTCCATCAACTTTCAGTTTTACCTATATTAATTGAGAATTTACTTTCTTACATTCTATCACATACTCCCACCACTCCTGTTTCAGGAATACTGCTACTCCTTCCCTTGCTCTTGTCCTCTCACTAACCCCTGACTTTACTCCCAAGACATTCCCAAACCATACATATACATAACATATACATGTATACATACATATATACACATACACAGACATATACATATATACACATGTACACATTCACACCTGCTCACCTTCACCCATTCCCGTGCTACCCCACCCCACAGGAAACAGTATCACTACCCCCTGGTTCAGTGAGGTAGCTCCTGGAAAACAGACAAAAAAGGCCACATTCATTCACACTCAGTCTCTAGGTGTCATGTGTAATGCACTGAAACCACAGCTCCCCATCCATATCCGGGCTCCACAGACCTTTCCATGGTTTACCCCAGATGTTTCACATGCCGTGGCTCATTCCATTAACAGCACGTCAACCCTGATATACTACATCATCCTTTCTTTCTTTTTCTTTCAAACTATTCGCCATTTCCCACATTAGCGAGGTAGCGTTAAGAACAGAGGACTGGGCCTTGAGGGAATACCCTCACCTGGCCCAATTCTCTGTTCCTTGCACACCTCTCACTCTCCTGTATGTTCAGGCCCCGATTGCTCAAAATCTTTTTCACTCCATCCTTTCACCTCCAATTTGATCTCCTGCTTCTTCTTGTTCCCTCCACCTCTGACACATATATCCTCCATGTCGGTCTTTCCTCACTTATTCTCTCCATATGTCCAAACCATTTCAACACACCCTTCTCTGTTCTCTCAACCACACCCTTTTGATTTCCGCACATCTCTCTTACCCTTTCATTACTTACTCAATCAAACCACCTCACACTACATATTGTCTTTAAAACATCTAATTTCAAACACACCCACCCTCCTCTGTACAACCTTATATAGAGCCCGTGCTTCTCTACCATATGACATTGTTAGAACTACTTTTCCTTCAAACATACCAATTTTTGCTCTCCGAGATAATGTTCTCTCCTTCCACACTTTCTTCATTGCTCCCAGAACCTTTACCCCCTCCCCCACCCTGTGACTCACTTCTGCTTCCGTGGTTCCATTTGCTGCTAAGTCCACTTTGAGATATCTAATATATAGGCATGTAAAAGAGAGACTTTTGGATGTAAATGTGCTGAGAGGGGCACCTGGAGGAATGTCTGATCACCATCTTTTGGAGGCAAAGGTGAAGATTTGTAGAGTTTTCAAAATAGAAGAGAGAATGTTGGGGAGAAATGAGTTGTGAGAGTAAGTGAGCTTGGAAAGGAGACTTGTGTGAGGAAGTACCAGGAGAGATTGAGTGTAGAATGGCAAAAGGTGAGAGCAAATGACGTGAGGGGAGTGGATAAGTAATGGGATGTATTTAGGGAAGCAGTGCTGGCTTCTGCAAAAGATGCATGTGGCATGAGATAGGTGGGAGGTGGGCAGATTAGAAAGGGTAGTGAGTGGTGGGATGAAGAAGTAAAGTTGTTGGTGAAAGAGAAATGAGAGGCATTTGGATGGTACTTGCAAGGAAGGAGTGCAAATGATTGGGAGATGTATAAAAGAAAGCAGCAGGAAGTTAAGAAAAAGGTGTAAGGGTTGAAAAAGAGGGCAAATGAGAGTTGGGATGAGAGAGTATCATTAAACTTTAGGGTGAATAAAAAGATGTTTTGGAAGGAGGTAAATAATGTACAAAAGACAAGAGAACAAATGGGAACATTGGTGAAGGTGCAAGAGGGGAAATAATAACTAGAAGTGATGAAGTGAGAATGAGATGGAATGAGTATTTTGAAGGTTTGTTGAATGTGTTTTATGATAGAGTGGCAGATATAGGATGTTTTGGTCGGGGTGGAGTGTGAAGTGAGAGGGTTAGGGAGAATGGTTTGGTTAAGAGAGAAGAGTTAGTGAATGCCTTTCGGAAGATGAAATCCAGCTAGGTGGCGGCCTTGGATGATACTGCAGTGGAATTTATCAAGAAAGGGGGTGACTGTGATGTTAGTTGGTTGGTAAGGATACTCAGTGCATATATGGATCATGGTGAAGTGCCTGAGGATTGGTGGAATGCATGCATAGTGCCATTGTACAAAGGCAAAGGGGATAAAGGTGAGTGTTCATACTATAGAGGCATAAGTTTGTTGAGTATTCTTGGGAAATTTTATGGTAGGGTATTGATTTAGTGGGTGAAGGCATATACAGAGCATCAGATTGGGGAAGAGCAGTGTGGTTTCAGAAGTGGTAGAGGATGTGTGAATCAGGTGTTTGCTTTGAAGAATGTGTGTAAGAAATGCTTAGAAAAACAGATGGATTTGTATGTAGCATTTATGGATCTGGAGAAGGCATATGATAGGGTGGATAGAGATGCTTTGTGGAAGGTCTTAAAGAGTATATGGTATGGGAGGCAAGTTGCTAGGAAAAGTGAGTTTTTGCCAAGGATTTGAGGCATTTGTACGAGTAGGAAGAGAGGAGAGTGATTGGTTCTCAGTGAATGTCGGTCTGCGGCAGGGGTGTGTGATGTCCCCATGGTTGTTTAATTTGTTTATGGATGGGGTGGTTAGGGAAGTAAATGCAAGAGTTTTGGATAGAGGGATGAGTATGCAGTCTGTTGTGGATGAGAGGGCCTGGGGAGTGAGTCAGTTGTTTGCTGATGATACAGATTTAGTGGCTAATTCGAGTTAGAAACTGCAGAGGTTGGTGACTGAGTATGGAAAAGTGTGTGAAAGGAGAAAGAGTAAGTGTGAATAAGAGCAAGGTTATCAGGTACAGTAGGGTTGAGGGACAAGTTGGTGGGGATGGAAGTTTGAATGGAGAAAGATTGGCAGAAGTGAAGTGTTTTAGATATCTGGGAGTGGACTTACCAGCGAATGGAACCATGGAAGCAGAAGTGAATCACAGGGTTGGGGAAGGGGCGAAGGTTCTAGGGGCGATGAAGAATCTGTGGAAGGAGAGGGCGTTGTCTTGGAGAGCAGAGATAGTTATGTTTCAAGGAATAGTAGTTCCAAGAATATTGTATGGTTGTGAAGCATGGGTTATAGATAGGGTTGTATGGAGGAGAGTGGATGTGTTGGAAATTAAATGTTTGAGGACAATATGTGGTGTGAGGTGGTTTGATTAAGTAATGAAAGGGTAAGAGAGATGTGTGGAATTAAAAAGTGTGGTTGAGAGAACAGAAGAGGGTGTGTTGAAATGGTTTGGACATATGGGGAGAATGAGTGAGGAAAAATTGACAAAGAGGATATATGTATTGGAGGTGGAGGGAACAAGAAGTGGGAGACCAAATTGGAGGTGGAAGGATGGAGTGAAAAAGATTTTAGGCCTTAACATACAGGAGGGTGAGAGGCATGCTAGGAATAGAGTGCATTGGAATGATGTGGCATACCAGGGTCGATATGTTGTCAGTGGACTGAACCAGGGCATGTGAAACATTTGGGGTAAACCATGGAAAGGTCTATGGGGCCTGCATGTGGATATGGATTTTTTCACACATATTCGCCACCTCCCGCATCAGCAGGGTAGTACTAAGAACAGAAGACTGAGCCTTAGAGGAAGTATCCTCACTTGGCCCCCTTCTCTGTTCCCTCTTTTGGAATATTGAAAATGGGAGGGAAGGATTTCCAGCCGGCCATTCCCAACGTTTTAGTCACCTTCTACAAACTGCAGGGAATGGGTGAGAAGAATCTTTCTCCCCTATCTCTAGGGATGATATTTATGTATGTATATAGATGTATATATATTTCTTTCATACTATTCGCCATTTCCAGCATTAGCGAGGTAGCGTTAAGCAGAGGACTGGGCCTTTGAGGGAATATCCTCACCTGGCCCCTTTCTCTGTTCCTTCTTTTGGAAAATTAAAAAAGAAAAAAAAAAAGAGAGGGGAGGATTTCCAGCCCCCCACTCCCTTCCCTTTTAGTCGCCTTCTACGACACGCAGGGAATACGTGGGAAGTATTCTTTCTCCCCTATCCCCAGGGATAATGTATTTATATGTATATATATATTCATTTATTTATTTATTCTGTTTATTTATTTTGCTTTGTCGTTGTCTCCTGCGTTAGCGAGGTAGTGTAAGGAAACAGACGAAAGAATGGCCCAACCCACCCACATACACATGCATATACATACACGTCCACACACGCAAATATACATACCTATACATCTCCATGTATACGTATATATATACACACACAGACATATATAAACACACAGACATAATTCATACTGTCTGCCTTTATTCATTCCCATCGCCACCTCGCCACACATGGAATAACAACCCCCTCCCCACTCATGTGTGCGAGTTAGCGCTAGGAAAAGACAACAAAGGTCCCATTCGTTCACACTCAGTCTCTAGCTCTCATGTAATAATGCACCAAAACCACAGCTCTATATATATATATTTATATTTATATTTATTTTGCTTTGTCGCTGTCTCCCGCGTTTGCGAGGTAGCGCAAGGAAACAGACAAAAGAAATGGCCCAACCCACCCCCATACACATGTATATACATACACGTCCACACACGCAAATATACATACCTATACATCTCATGTACACATATATATACACACACACAGACACATACATATATACCCATGCACACAATTCACACTGTCTGCCTTTATTCATTCCCATCGCCACCTTGCCACTCATGGAATACCATCCCCCTCCCCCCCTCATGTGTGCGAGGTAGCGCTAGGAAAAGGCAACAAAGGCCCCATTCGTTCACACTCAGTCTCTAGCTGTCATGCAATAATGCCCGAAACCACAGCTCCCTTTCCACATCGAGGCCCCACACAACTTTCCATGGTTAACCCCAGACGCTTCACATGCCCTGCTTCAATCCACTGACAGCACGTCAACCCCGGTATACCACATCAATCCAATTCACTCTATTCCTTGCCCGCCTTTCACCCTCCTGCATGTTCAGGCGCTGATCACTCAAAATCTTTTTCACTCCATCTTTCCACCTCCAATTTGGTCTCCCACTTCTCCTCGTTCCCTCCACCTCCGACACATATATCCTCTTGGTCAATCTTTCCTCACTCATTCTCTCCATATGCCCAAACTATTTCAAAACACCCTCTTCTGCTTTCACAACCACGCTCTTTTAATTTCCACACATCTCTCTTACCCTTACATTACTTACTCGATCAA
Organism: Panulirus ornatus; assembly: GCF_036320965.1. NCBI lineage: Eukaryota > Metazoa > Arthropoda > Malacostraca > Decapoda > Palinuridae > Panulirus > Panulirus ornatus. Next base: position 21,668,401 of record NC_092252.1, on the reverse strand, counting down.
ACCACCTCACATCACACATTGTCCTCAAACATATCATTTCCAGCACATCCACGCTCCTGCGCACAACTCTATCCATAGCCCACGCCTCGCAACCATACAACATTGTTGGAACCACTATTCCTTCAAACATACCCATTTTTGCTTACTGAGATAATGTTCTTGACTTCCAAACATTCTTCAAGGCTCCCAGGATTTTCGCCCCTTCCCCTACCTTATGATTCACTTCCGCTTCCATGGTTCCATCCGCTGTCAGATCCACTCCCAGATATCTAAAACACTTTACATCCTCCAGTTTTTCTCCATTCAAACTTACCTCCCAATTGACTTGACCCTCAACCCTACTGTACCTAATAACCTTGCTCTTATTCACATTTACTCTTAACTTTCTTCTTTCACACACTTTACCAAACTCAGTCACCAGCTTCTGCAGTTTCTCACATGAATCAGCCACCAGTGCTGTATCATCAGTGAACAACAACTGACTCACTTCCCAAGCTCTCTCATCCACAACAGACTTCATACTTGCCCCTCTTAACAAAACTCTTGCATTCACCTCCCTAACAACCCCATCCATAAACAAATTAAACAACCATGGAGACATCACACACCCCTGCCACAAACCTACATTTACTGAGAACCAATCACTTTCCTCTCTTCCTACACGTACACATGCCTTACCTCCTCTATAAAAACTTTTCACTGCTTCTAACAACTTGCCTCCCACACCATATATTCTTAAAACCTTCCACAGAGCATCTCTATCAACTCTATCATATGCCTTCTCCAGATCCATAAATGCTACATACAAATCCATTTGTTTTTCTAAGTATTTCTCGCATACATTCTTCAAAGCAAACACCTGATCCACACATCCTCTACCACTTCTGAAACCACACTGCTCTTCCCCAATCTGATGCTCTGTACATGCCTTCCCCTCTCAATCAATACCCTCCCATATAATTTACCAGGAATACTCAACAAACTTATACCTCTGTAATTTGAGCACTCACTCTTATCCCCTTTGCCTTTGTACAATGGCACTATGCACGCATTCCGCCAATCCTCAGGCACCTCACCATGAATCATACATACATTAAATAACCTTACCAACCAGTCAACAATACAGTCACCCCCTTTTTTAATAAATTCCACTGCAATACCATCCAAACCTGCTGCTTTGCCGGCTTTCATCTTCCGTAAAGCTTTTACTACCTCTTCTCTATTTACCAAATCATTTTCCCTAACCCTCTCACTTTCCACACCACCTCGACCAAGACACCCCACATCTGCCACTCTATCATCAAACACATTCAAGAAACCTTCAAAATACTCACTCCATCTCCTTCTCACATCACCACTACTTGTTATCACCTCCCCATTAGCTCCCTTCACTGAAGTTCCCATTTGCTCCCTTGTCTTACGCACTTTATTTACCTCCTTCCAAAACATCTTTTTATTCTCCCTGAAATTTGATGATACTCTCTCACCCCAACTCTCATTTGCCCTCTTTTTCACCCATTGCACCTTTCTCTTAACCTCCTGCCTCGTTCTTTTATACCTCTTCCACTCGTTTGCATTTTTTCCCTGCAAAAGTCGTTCAAATGTCTCTCTCTTCTTCATCCCACCATTCACTACCTTTTCTAATCAACCCACCTCCCACGCTTCTCATGCCACAAGGATCTTTTGCGCAAGCCATCACTGATTCCCTAAATACATCCCATTCCTACCCCACTCCCCTTACCTCCTTTGTTCTCACCTTTTTCCATTCTGTACTCAGTCTCTCCTGGTACTTCCTCACACAAGTCTCCTTCCCAAGCTCACTTACTCTCACCACTCTCTTCACCCCAACATTCTCTCTTCTTTTCTGAAAACCCCCACAAATCTTCACCTTCGCTTCCACAGGATAATGATCAGACATCCCTCCAGTTGCAACTCTCAGCACATTAACATCCAAAAGTCTCTCTTTCGTGCGTCTATCAATTAACACGTAATCCAATAGCGCTCTCTGGCCATCTCTCCTACTTACATACGTATACTTATGTATATCTCGCTTTTTAAACCAGGTATTCCCAATCACCAGTCCTTTTTCAGCACATAAATCTACAAGCTCTTCACCATTTCCATTTACAACACTGAACACTCCATGTATACCAATTATTCCCTCAACTGCCACAATACTCACCTTTGCATTCAAATCACCCATCACTATAACCCGGTCTTTTGCATCAAAACCACTAACACACTCATTCAGCTGCTCCCAAAACACTTGCCTCTCATGATCTTTCTTCTCATGCCCAGGTGCATATGCACCAATAATCGCCCATCTCTCTCCATCAGCTTTCAGTTTTACCCATATCAATCTAGAATTTACTTTCTTACACTCTATCACATACTCCCACAACTCCTGATTCATTTATATATATATTTTTTTTTTTTTTTTTGTCTCCCGCGTTTGCGAGGTAGCGCAAGGAAACAGACGAAAGAAATGGCCCAACCCCCCCCCCCCATACACATGTATATACATACGTCCACATACGCAAATATACATACCTACACAGCTTTCCATGGTTTACCCCAGACTCTTCACATGCCCTGATTCAATCCACTGACAGCACGTCAACCCCGGTATACCACATCGATCCAATTCACTCTATTCCTTGCCCTCCTTTCACCCTCCTGCATGTTCAGGCCCCGATCACACAAAATCTTTTTCACTCCATCTTTCCACCTCCAATTTGGTCTCCCACTTCTCCTCGTTCCCTCCACCTCCGACACATATATCCTCTTGGTCAGTCTTTACTCACTCATTCTCTCCATGTGCCCAAACCATTTCAAAACACCTTCTTCTGCTCTCTCAACCACGCTCTTTATATTTCCACACATCTCTCTTACCCTTATGTTACTTACTCGATCAAACCACCTCACACCACACATTGTCCTCAAATATCTCATTTCCAGCACATCCATCCTCCTGCGCACAACTCTATCCATAGCCCACGCCTCGCAACCATGCAACATTGTTGGAACCACTATTCCTTCAAACATACCCATTTTTGCTTTCCGAGATAATGTTCTCGACTTTTACACATTCTTCAAGGCTCCCAGAATTTTCGCCCCCTCCCCCACCCAATGATCCACTTCCGCTTCCATGGTTCCATCCGCTGCCAGATCCACTCCCAGATATCTAAAACACTTTACTTCCTCCAGTTTTTCTCCTTTCAAACTTACCTCCCAATTGACTTGACCCTCAACCCTACTGTACCTAATAACCTTGCTCTTATTCGCATTTACTCTTAACTTTCTTCTTTCACACACTTTACCAAACTCAGTCACCAGCTTCTGCAGTTTCTCACATGAATCAGCCACCAGCGCTGTATCATCAGCGAACAACAACTGACTCACTTCCCAAGCTCTCTCATCCTCAACAGACTGCATACTTGCCCCTCTTTCCAAAACTCTTGCATTCACCTCCCTAACAACCCCATCCATAAACAGATTAAACAACCATGGAGACATCACACACCCCTGCCGCAAACCTACATACACTGAGAACCAATCACTTTCCTCTCTTCCTACATGTACACATATATATATATATATATATATATATATATATATATATATATTCTCTGTGGAAGGTATTAAGAATATATGGTGTGGGAGGCAAGTTGTTAGAAGCAGTGAAAAGTTTTTATCAAGGATGTAAGGCATGTGTACGTGTAGGAAGAGAGGAAAGTGATTGGTTCTCAGTGAATGTAGGTTTGTGGCAGGGGTGTGTGATGTCTCCATGGTTGTTTAATTTGTTTATGGATGGGGTTGTTAGGGAGGTGAATGCAAGAGTTTTGGAAAGAGGGGCAAGTATGAAGTCTGTTGTGGATGAGAGAGCTTGGGAAGTGAGTCAGTTGTTGTTCACTGATGATACAGCGCTGGTGGCTGATTCATGTGAGAAACTGCAGAAGCTGGTGACTGAGTTTGGTAAAGTGTGTGGAAGAAGAAAGTTAAGAGTAAATGTGAATAAGAGCAAGGTTATTAGGCACAGTAGGGTTGAGGGTCAAGTCAATTGGGAAGTAATTTTGAATGGAGAAAAACTGGAGGAAGTAAAGTGTTTTAGATATCTGGGAGTGGATCTGGCAGCGGATGGAACCATGGAAGCGGAAGTGGATCATAGGGTAGGGGAGGGGGCGAAAATTCTGGGAGCCTTGAAGAATGTGTGGAAGTCAAGAACATTATCTCGGAAAGCAAAAATGGGTATTTTTGAAGGAATAGTGGTTCCAACAATGTTGTATGGTTGCGAGGCGTGGGCTATGGATAGAGTTGTGCACAGGAGGATGGATGTGCTGGAAATGAGATGTTTGAGGACAATGTGTGGAGTGAGGTGGTTTGATCGAGTAAGTAACATAAGGGTAAGAGAGATGTGTGGAAATAAAAAGAGCGTGGTTGAGAGAGCAGAAGAGGGTGTTTTGAAATGGTTTGGGCATGTGGAGAGAATGAGTGAGGAAAGATTGACCAAGAGGATATATGTGTCGGAGGTGGAGGGAACGAGAAGTGGGAGACCAAATTGGAGGTGGAAAGGTTGAGTGAAAAAGATTTTTTGTGATTGGGGCCTGAACATGCACGAGGGTGAAAGGAGGGCAAGGAATAGAGTGAAATGGATTGATGTGGTATACCGGGGTTGACGTGCTGTCAGTGGGTTGAATCAGGGCATATGAAGCGTCTGGGGTAAACCATGGAAAGCTGTGTAGGTATGTACATTTGTGTGTGTGGACGTATGTATATACATGTGTATGGGGGTGGGTTGGGCCATTTCTTTCGTCTGTTTCCTTGCGCTACCTCGCAAACGCGGGAGACAGCGACAAAGCAAAAGAAAAAAAAAATATACATATATATGTATATATATATATATATATATATATATATATATATATATATATATATATATATATATATATATATATATATTTTTTTTTTTTTATACTTTGTCGCTGTCTCCCGCGTTTGCGAGGTAGCGCAAGGAAACAGACGAAAGAAATGGCCCAACCCTCCCCCCCCCATACACATGTATATACATACGTCCCACACGCAAATATACATACCTACACAACTTTCCATGGTTTACCCCAGACGCTTCACATGCCTTGATTCAGTCCACTGACAGCACGTCAACCCCGGTATACCACATCGCTCCAATTCACTCTATTCCTTGCCCTCCTTTCACCCTCCTACATGTTCAGGCCCCGATCACACAAAATCTTTTTCACTCCATCTTTCCACCTCCAATTTGGTCTCCCTCTTCTCCTCGTTCCCTCCACCTCCGACACATATATCCTCTTGGTCAATCTTTCCTCACTCATTCTATCCATGTGCCGAAACCACTTCAAAACACCCTCTTCTGCTCTCTCAACCACGCTCTTTTTATTTCCACACATCTCTCTTACCCTTACGTTACTCACTCGATCAAACCACCTCACACCACACATTGTCCTCAAACATCTCATTTCCAGCACATCCATCCTCCTGCGCACAACTCTATCCATAGCCCACGCCTCGCAACCATACAACATTGTTGGAACCACTATTCCTTCAAACATACCCATTTTTGCTTTCCGAGATAATGTTCTCGACTTCCACACATTCTTCAAGGCTCCCAGAATTTTCGCCCCCTCCCCCACCCTATGATCCACTTCCGCTTCCATGGTTCCATCCGCTGCCAGATCCACTCCCAGATATCTAAAACACTTCACTTCCTCCAGTTTTTCTCCATTCAAACTCACCACCCAATTGACTTGACCCTCAACCCTACTGTACCTAATAACCTTGCTCTTAGTCACATTTACTCTTAACTTTCTTCTTCCACACACTTTACCAAACTCAGTCACCAGCTTCTGCAGTTTCTCACATGAATCAGCCACCAGCGCTGTATCATCAGCGAACAACAACTGACTCACTTCCCAAGCTCTCTCATCCCCAACAGACTTCATACTTGCCCCTCTTTCCAAAACTCTTGCATTTACCTCCCTAACAACCCCATCCATAAACAAATTAAACAACCATGGAGACATCACACACCCCTGCCGCAAACCTACATTCACTGAGAACCAATCACTTTCCTCTCATCCTACACGTACACATGCCTTACATCCTCGATAAAAACTTTTCACTGCTTCTAACAACTTTCCTCCCACACCATATATTCTTAATACCTTCCACAGAGCATCTCTATCAACTCTATCATATGCCTTCTCCAGATCCATAAATGCTACATACAAATCCATTTGCTTTTCTAAGTATTTCTCACATACATTCTTCAAAGCAAACACCTGATCCACACATCCTCTACCACTTCTGAAACCACACTGCTCTTCCCCAATCTGATGCTCTGTACATGCCTTCACCCTCTCAATCAATACCCTCACATATAATTTACCAGGAATACTCAACAAACTTATACCTCTGTAATTTGAGCACTCACTCTTATCCCCTTTGCCTTTGCACAATGGCACTATGCACGCATTCCGCCAATCCTCAGGCACCTCACCATGAGTCATACATACATTAAATAACCTTACCAACCAGTCAACAATACAGTCACCCCCTTTTTTAATAAATTCCACTGCAATACCATCCAAACCTGCTGCCTTGCCGGCTTTCATCTTCCGCAAAGCTTTCACTACCTCTTCTCTGTTTACCAAATCATTTTCCCTAACCCTCTCACTTTGCACACCACCTCGACCAAAACACCCTATATCTGCCACTCTATCATCAAACACATTCAACAAACCTTCAAAATACTCACTCCATCTCCTTCTCACATCACCACTACTTGTTATCACCTCCCCATTTGCGCCCTTCACTGAAGTTCCCATTTGCTCCCTTGTCTTACGCACTTTATTTACCTCCTTCCAGAACATCTTTTTATTCTCCCTAAAATTTAATGATACTCTCTCACCCCAACTCTCATTTGCCCTTTTTTTCACCTCTTGCACCTTTCTCTTGACCTCCTGTCTCTTTCTTTTATACATCTCCCACTCAATTGCATTTTTTCTCTGCAAAAATCGTCCAAATGCCTCTCTATTCTCTTTCACTAATACTCTTACTTCTTCATCCCACCACTCACTACCCTTTCTAATCAACCCACCTCCCACTCTTCTCATGCCACAAGCATCTTTTGCGCAATCCATCACTGATTCCCTAAATACATCCCATTCCTCCCCCACTCCCCTTACTTCCATTGTTCTCACCTTTTTCCATTCTGTACTCAGTCTCTCCTGGTACTTCCTCACACAGGTCTCCTTCCCAAGCTCACTTACTCTCACCACCCTCTTCACCCCAACATTCACTCTTCTTTTCTGAAAACCCATACAAATCTTCACCTTAGCCTCCACAAGATAATGATCAGACATCCCTCCAGTTGCACCTCTCAGCACATTAACATCCAAAAGTCTCTCTTTCGCACGCCTGTCAATTAACACATAATGCAATAACGCTCTCTGGCCATCTCTCCTACTTACATAAGTATACTTATGTATATCTCGCTTTTTAAACTAGGTATTCCCAATCATCAGTCCTTTTTCAGCACATAAATCTACAAGCTCTTCATATATATATATATATATATATATATATATATATTATCCCTGGGGATAGGGGAGAAAGAATACTTCCCATGTATTCCCTGCGTGTCGTAGAAGGCGACTAAAAGGGAAGGGAGCGGGAGGCTGGAAATCCTCCCCTCATTTTTTTTTTTTTTTCTTTTCCAAAAGAAGAAACAGAGAAAGGGGCTAGGTGAGGATAATCCCTCAAAGGCCCAGTCCTCATCCTCTGTTCTTAACGCTACCTCGCTAGTGTGGGAAATGGCGATTAGTATAAAAGAAAAAAAATATATATAGGGGATAGGGGAGAAAGAATACTTCCCACGTAGTCCCTGCATGTCGTAGAAGGCGACTAAAAGGGAAGGGAGCGGGGGGCTGGAAATCCTCCCCTCTCGTTTTTTTTTTTTTTTTGATTTTCCAGGGGGAGGAGCAGAGAAGGGGGCCAGGTGGGGATGTTCCCTCAGGGGCCCAGTCCTGAGTTCTTGGCGCTACCTCGCTATCGCGGGAAGTGGCGAGTAGTATGAAAAAAAAAAAAAAAAAAAAAATATATATATATATATATATATATATATATATATATATATATATATATATATATCTTTTCTTTCTTTCAAACTATTCGCCATTTCCCGCATTAGCGAGGTAGCGTTAAGAACAGAGGACTGGGCCTTTGAGGGAATACCCTCACCTGGCCCAATTGTCTGTTCCTTCTTTTGGAAAAAAAAAAAAAAAAAAAAAAAAACCCGAGAGGGGAGGATTTCCAGCCCCCCGCTCCCTCCCCTTTTAGTCGCCTTCTACGACACGCAGGGAATACGTGGGAAGTACTCTTAATCCCCTATCCACAGGGATAAATATATATATATATATATATATATATATATATATATATATATATATATATATATATATACATACGTCCACACACGCAAATATACATACCTACAGAGCTTTCCATGGTTTACCCCAGACGCCTCACATGCCTTGATTCAATCCACTGACAGCACGTCAACCCCGGTATACCACATCGCTCCAATTCACTCTATTCCTTGCCCTCCTTTCACCCCCCTGCATGTTCAGGCCCCGATCACACAAAATCTTTTTCACTCCATCTTTCCACCTCGAATTTGGTCTCCCTCTTCTCCTTGCTCCCTCCACCTCCGACACATATATCCTCTTGGTCAATCTTTCCTCACTCATCCTCTCCATGTGCCCAAACCACTTCAAAACACCCTCTTCTGCTCTCTCAACCACGCTCTTTTATTTCCACACATCTCTCTTACCCTTACGTTACTCACTCGATCAAACCACCTCACACCACACATTGTCCTCAAACATCTCATTTCCAGCACATCCATCCTCCTGCGCACAACTCTATCCATAGCCCACGCCTCGCAACCATACAACATTGTTGGAACCACTATTCCTTCAAACATACCCATTTTTGCTTTCCGAGATAATGTTCTCGACTTCCACACATTCTTCAAGGCCCCCAGAATTTTCGCCCCCTCCCCCACCCTATGATCCACTTCCGCTTCCATGGTTCCATCCGCTGCCAGATCCACTCCCAGATATCTAAAACACTTCACTTCCTCCAGTTTTTCTCCATTCAAACTCACCTCCCAATTGACTTGACCCTCAACCCTACTGTACCTAATAACCTTTCTCTTATTCACATTTACTCTTAACTTTCTTCTTCCACACACTTTACCAAACTCAGTCACCAGCTTCTGCAGTTTCTCACATGAATCAGCCACCAGCGCTGTATCATCAGCGAACAACAACTGACTCACTTCCCAAGCTCTCTCATCCCCAACAGACTTCATACTTGCCCCTCTTTCCAAAACTCTTGCATTTACCTCCCTAACAACCCCATCCATAAACAAATTAAACAACCATGGAGACATCACACACCCCTGCCACAAACCTACATTCACTGAGAACCAATCACTTTCCTCTCTTCCTACACGTACACATGCCTTACATCCTCGATAAAAACTTTTCACTGCTTCAAACAACTTTCCTCCCACACCATATATTCTTAATACCTTCCACAGAGCATCTCTATCAACTCTATCATATGCCTTCTCCAGATCCATAAATGCTACATACAAATCCATTTGCTTTTCTAAGTATTTCTCACATACATTCTTCAAAGCAAACACCTGATCCACACATCCTCTACCACTTCTGAAACCACACTGCTCTTCCCCAATCTGATGCTCTGTACATGCCTTCACCCTCTCAATCAATACCCTCCCATATAATTTACCAGGAATACTCAACAAACTTATACCTCTGTAATTTGAGCACTCACTCTTATCCCCTTTGCCTTTGTACAATGGCACTATGCACGCATTCCGCCAATCCTCAGGCACCTCACCATGAGTCATACATACATTAAATAACCTTACCAACCAGTCAACAATACAGTCACCCCCTTTTTTAATAAATTCCACTGCAATACCATCCAAACCTGCTGCCTTGCCGGCTTTCATCTTCCGCAAAGCTTTCACTACCTCTTCTCTGTTTACCAAATCATTTTCCCTAACCCTCTCACTTTGCACACCACCTCGACCAAAACACCCTATATCTGCCACTCTATCATCAAACACATTCAACAAACCTTCAAAATACTCACTCCATCTCCTTCTCACATCACCACTACTTGTTATCACCTCCCCATTTGCGCCCTTCACTGAAGTTCCCATTTGCTCCCTTGTCTTACGCACTTTATTTACCTCCTTCCAGAACATCTTTTTATTCTCCCTAAAATTTAATGATACTCTCTCACCCCAACTCTCATTTGCCCTTTTTTTCACCTCTTGCACCTTTCTCTTGACCTCCTGTCTCTTTCTTTTATCTATCTCCCACTCAATTGCATTTTTTCTCTGCAAAAATCGTCCAAATGCCTCTCTATTCTCTTTCACTAATACTCTTACTTCTTCATCCCACCACTCACTACCCTTTCTAATCAACCCACCTCCCACTCTTCTCATGCCACAAGCATCTTTTGCGCAATCCATCACTGATTCCCTAAATACATCCCATTCCTCCCCCACTCCCCTTACTTCCATTGTTCTCACCTTTTTCCATTCTGTACTCAGTCTCTCCTGGTACTTCCTCACACAGGTCTCCTTCCCAAGCTCACTTACTCTCACCACCCTCTTCACCCCAACATTCACTCCTCTTTTCTGAAAACCCATACAAATCTTCACCTTAGCCTCCACAAGATAATGATCAGACATCCCTCCAGTTGCACCTCTCAGCACATTAACATCCAAAAGTCTCTCTTTCGCATGCCTGTCAATTAACACGTAATGCAATAACGCTCTCTGGCCATCTCTCCTACTTACATAAGTATACTTATGTATATCTCGCTTTTTAAACTAGGTATTCCCAATCATCAGTCCTTTTTCAGCACATAAATCTACAAGCTCTTCATATATATATATATATATATATATATATATATATATATATATATATATATATATATATATATATATATTATCCCTGGGGATAGGGGAGAAAGAATACTTCCCATGTATTCCCTGCGTGTCGTAGAAGGCGACTAAAAGGGAAGGGAGCGGGAGGCTGGAAATCCTCCCCTCATTTTTTTTTTTTCTTTTTCCAAAAGAAGAAACAGAGAAAGGGGCTAGGTGAGGATATTCCCTCAAAGGCCCAGTCCTCATCCTCTGTTCTTAACGCTACCTCGCTAGTGCGGGAAATGGCGATTAGTATAAAAGAAAAAAAAAATATATATATATATATATATATATATATATATATATATATATATATATATATATATATATATATATATATATATATATATATATATATATATATATATATATATATATATATATACATATATATATACATATATATATATATATACCCTACTGTACAGTATGGTTGAGGGTCAAGTCAATTGGGAGGTGAGTTTGAATGAAGAAAAACTGGAGGAAGTGAAGTGTTTTAGATATCTGGGAGTGGATCTGGCAGCGGATGGAACCATGGAAGCGGAAGTGGATCATTGGGTGGGGGAGGGTGCGAAAATTCTGGGGGCCTTGAAGAATGTGTGGAAGTCGAGAACATTATCTCGGAAAGCAAAAATTTTTTCTCTGCAAAAATCGTCCAAATGCCTCTCTATTCTCTTTCACTAATACTCTTACTTCTTCATCGCACCACTCACTACCCTTTCTAATCAACCCACCTCCCACTCTTCTCATGCCACAAGCATCTTTTGCGCAATCCATCACTGATTCCCTAAATACATCCCATTCCTCCCCCACTCCCCTTGCTTCCATTGTTCTCACCTTTTTCCATTCTGTACTCAGTCTCTCCTGGTACTTCCTCACACAGGTCTCCTTCTCAAGGTCACTTACTCTCACCACCCTCTTCACCCCAACATTCACTCTTCTTTTCTGAAAACCCATACAAATCTTCACCTTAGCCTCCATAAGATAATGATCAGACATCCCTCCAGTTGCACCTCTCAGCTCATTAACATCCAAAAGTCTCTCTTTCGCACGCCTGTCAATTAACACGTAATCCAATAACGCTCTCTGGCCATCTCTCCTACTTACATAAGTATACTTATGTATATCTCACTTTTTAAACCAGGTATTCCCAATCATCAGTCCTTTTTCAGCACATAAATCTACAAGCTCTTCACCATTTCCATTTACAACACTGAACACCCCATGTATACCAATTATTCCTTCAACTGCCACATTACTCACCTTTGCATTCAAATCACCCATCACTATAACCCGGTCTCGTGCATCAAAACCACTAACACACTCATTCAGCTGCTCCCAAAACACTTGCCTCTCTTGATCTTTCTTCTCATGCCCAGGTGCATATGCACCAATAATCACGCACCTCTCTCCATCAACTTTCAGTTTTACCCATATTAATCGAGAATTTACTTTCTTACACTCTATCACATACTCCCACAACTCCTGTTTCAGGAGTATTGCTACTCCTTCCCTTGCTCTTGTCCTCTCACTAACCCCTGACTTTACTCCCCAGACATTCCCAAACCACTCTTCCCCTTTACCCTTGAGCTTCGTTTCACTCAGAGCCAAAACATCCAGGTTTCTTTCCTCAAACATTCTACCTATCTCTCCTTTTTTCACATCTTGGTTACATCCACACACATTTAGGCACCCCACTCTGAGCCTTCGAGGAGGATGAGCACTCCCCGCATGACTCCTTCTTCTGTTTCCCATTTTAGAAAGTTAATGCAAGGAGGGGAGGGTTTCTGGCCCCCTGCTCCCGTCCCCTCTAGTCACTTTCTACGACACGCGAGGAATACGTGGGAAGTATTCTTTCACCCCTATCCCCAGGGATAATATACATATATATATACATATACACATACACACACATACACATACATACGCACATATACACATACACACACACATACACACATATACATATGAAAAATGTAAGAAACAATTTAGAAAACTGAAACTTCTAGCTTGAAATGAATGAAAAAAATGAATGTCACATAATGGTTCATGTCACATAATATATATATAATATATATATATATATATATATATATATATATATATATATATATATATATATATATATATATATATATATATATATATATATCTATCTATCTATCTATCTATCTATCTGTCTGAAACAGGAGTGGTGGGAGTATGTGATTGAGTGTAAGAAAGTAAACTCTAGATTGATATGGGTAAAACTGAAAGTTGATGGAGAGAGATGGGTGATTATTGGTGCATATGCACCTGGGCATGAGAAGAAAGATCATGAGAGGCAAGTGTTTTGGGAGCAGCTGAGGGAGTGTGTTAGTGGTTTTGATGCACGAGACCGGGTTATAGTGATGGGGGATTTGAATGCAAAGGTGAGTAATGTGGCAGTTGAGGGAATAATTGGTTTACATGGGGTGTTCAGTGTTATAAATGGAAATGATGAAGAGCTTGTAGATTTATGTGCTGAAAAAGAACTGGTGATTGGGAATACCTGGTTTAAAACGAGAGATATACATAAGTATACATATGTAAGTAGGAGAGATGGCCAGAGAGCGTTATTGGATTACATGTTAATTGATAGGTGCGCGAAAGAGACACTTTTGGATATTAATGTGCTGAGAGTTGCAACTGGAGGGATATCTGATCATTATCTTGTGGAGGCGAAGGTGAAGATTTGTGGGGGTTTTCAGAAAAGAAGAGAGAATGTTGGGGTGAAAAGAGTGGTGAGAGTAAGTGAGCTTGGGAAGGAGACTTGTGTGAGGAAGTACCAGGAGAGTCTGAGTACAGAATGGAAAAAGGTGAGAACAAGGGAGGTAAGGGAAGTGGGGGAGGAATGGGATGTATTTAGGGAAGCAGTGATGGCTTGCACAAAAGATGCTAGTGGCATGAGAAGTGTTGGAGGTGGGCAGATTAGAAAGGGTAGTGAGTGGTGGGATGAAGAAGTAAGATTATTAATGAAAGAGAAGAGAGAGGCATTTGGACGATTTTTGCAGGGAAATAATGCAAATGAGTGGGAGATGTATAAAAGAAAAAGGCAGTAGGTCAAGAGAAAGGTGCAAGAGGTGAAAAAGAGGGCAAATGAGAATTGGGGTGAGAGAGTATCATTAAATTTTAGTGAGAATAAAAAGATGTTTTGGAAGGAGGTAAATAAAGTGCGTAAGACAAGGGAACAAATGGGAAATTCAGTGAAGGGGGCTAATGGGGAGGTGATAACAAGTAGTGGTGATGTGAGAAGGAGATGGAATGAGTATTTTGAAGGTTTGTTGAATGTGTTTGAAGATAGAGTAGTAGATATGGGGTGTTTTGGCCGAGGTGGTGTGCAGAGTGAGAGGGTTAGGGTAAATGATTTGGTAAACAGAGAAGAGGTAGTAAAAGCCTTGCGGAAGATGAAAGCCGGCAAGGCAGCAGGTTTGGATGGCATTGCAGTGGAATTTATAAAAAAAGGGGGTGACTGTATTGTTGACTGTTTGGTAAGGTTATTTAATGTATGTATAACTCATGTTGAGGTGCCTGAGGATTGGCAGAATGCTTGCATAGTGCCATTGTACAAAGGCAAAGGAGATAATAGTGAGTGCTCAAATTACAGAGGTATAAGTTTGTTGAGTATTCCTGGTAAATTATATGGGAGGGTATTGATTGAGAGGGAGAAGGCATGTACAGAGCATCAGATTGGGAATAGCAGTGTGGTTTCAGAAGTGCTTTGAAGAATGTATGTATGTGAGAAATACTTAGAAAAGCAAATGGATTTGTATGTAGCATTTATGGATCTGGAGAAGGCATATGATAGAGATGATAGAGATGCTTTTTGGAGGGTATTAAGAATATATGTTGTGGGAGGCAAGTTGTTAGAAGCAGTGAAAAGTTTTTATCGAGGATGTAAGGCATGTGTACGTGTAGGAAGAGAGGAAAGTGATTGTTTCTCAGTGGATATAGGTTTGTGGCAGGGGTGTGTGATGTCTCCATGGTTTTTTTAATTTGTTTATGGATGGGGTTGTTAGGGAGGTGAATGCAAGAGTTTTGGAAAGAGGGGCAAGTATGCAGTCTGTTGTGGATGAGAGAGCTTGGGAAGTGAGTCAGTTGTTGTTCGCTGATGATATAGCGTTGGTTGCTGATTCATGTGAGAAACTGCAGAAGCTGGCGACTGAGTTTGGTAAAGTGTGTGAAAGAAGAAAGCTGAGAGTAAATGTGAATGAGAGCAAGGTTATTAGGTACAGTAGAGTTGAGGGTCAAGTTAATTGGGTAGTAAGTTTGAATGGAGAAAAACTGGAGGAAGTTGAAGTGTTTTAGATATCTGGGAGTGGATTTGGCAGCGGATGGAACCATGGAAGTGGAAGTGTCTAAAACTCTTGCATTCACCTCCCTAACAACCCCATTCATAAATAAATTAAACAATCATGGAGACATCACACAGCCCTACCGCAAACCAACATTCAGTGAGAACCAATCACTCTCCTCTCTTCCTACACATACACATGCCTTACATCCTCAATAAAAACTTTTCATTGCTTCTAACAACTTGCCTCCCACACCATATATTCTTTATACCTTCCACAGAGTATCTCTATCAACTCTGTTATATGCCTTCTCCAGATCCATAAATGCTTCATACAAATCCATTTGCTTTTCTAAGTATTTCTCACATACATTTTTCTAAGCAAACACCTGATCCACACATCCTCTACCACTTCTGAAACCACACTGCTCTTCCCCAATCTGATGCTCTGTACATGCCTTCACCCTCTCAATCAATACCCTCACATATAATTTACCAGGAATACTCAACAAACTTATACCTCTGTAATTTGAGCACTCATTCTTATCCCCTTTGCCTTTGTATAATGGCACTATGCAAGCATTCCGCCAATCCTCAGGCACCTCACCATGAATCATACATTCATTAAATAACCTTACGAACCAGTCATCAATACAATCACCCCTTTTTTAAAAAATTCCGTTGCAACACTATCCAAATCCACAGCCTTGCCGGCTTACATCTTCCGCAAAGCTTCTACTACCTCTTCTCTGTTTTCCAGATAATTCTCCCTAACCCTCTCACTTTGCACACCACCTCGATGAAAACACCCTATATCTGCCACTGTATCATCAAACACATTCAGCAAACCTTCAAAATGCTCACTACATCTTCTCACATCACCACTAATTGTTATCACCTCCCCATTAGTGCCCTTCACTGAAGTTCCCATTTGTTCCCTTGTCTAATGCACTTTATTTACCTCCTTCCAAAACATCTTTTTATTCTCCCTAAAATTTATTGGTAGTCTCTCACCCCAACTCTCATTTGCCCTCTTTTTCACCTCTTGCACCTTTCTCTTGACCTCGTGCCTCTTTTTTTTTTTATACATCTCCCAGTCATTTGCATTATTTCCCGGCAAAAATCATCCAAATGCGTCTCTTCCCTAAAGACATCCCATTCCTCCCCCACTCCCTTTATGTCCTTTTTTCTCACCTTTTTCATTCTGTACTCAGTCTCTCCTGGTACTTCCTCACACAAGTCTCCTTCCCATGCTCTCTTACTCTCGCCACTCTCTTCACCCCAACATTCTCTCTGCTTTTCTGAATACCTGTACAAACCTTTATCTTCGCCTCCACAAATTAATGATCAGAAATCCCTCCAGTTGCACCTCTCAGCACTTTAACATCCAAAAGTCTCTCTTTTGCGTGCCTATCAATTAACATGTAATCCAATAACACTCTCTGGCCATCTCTCCTGCTTCTATATGTATACTTATATATATATCTCTTTTTAAACCAGGTATTCCTAATTACCATATATATATATTTTATTTCATTTATTTATTGATTTTGCTTTGTCGCTGTCTCCCACGTTAGCGAAGTAGCGCAAGGAAACAGATGAAAGAATGGCCCAACCCACCCACATAGACATGTACATACATATAGATCCACACACGCAAATATACATGCCTCTACATCTCAACGTATACATATATTATATACAAACAGACATATACATATTTATACATGTACATAATTCATACTGTCTGCCTTTATTCATTCCCATCGCCACACCACCACACATGTAATAACTACCCTCTACCCCTGCATGTGCACGTTGTAGCGCTAGAAAAAGACCACAAAGGCCATATTCGTTCACACTGTCTCTAGCTGTCATGTATAATGCACTGAATCCACAGCTCCCTATCCACATCCAGGCCCCACAGAACTTTCCATAGTTTACCCCAGACGCTTCACACGCCCTGGTTCAATCCTTTGACAGCACGTCGACCCCTGTATACCACATCGTTCCAGTTCACTCTATTGTTTGCACGCCTGTAACCCTCCTGCATGTTCAGGCCCCTATTACTCAAAATCTGCTTCACTCCATCTTTCCACCTACAATTTGGTCTCCCATTTCTCCTCTTTCCTTCCACCTCTGACACATAAATCCTCTTGGTCAATCTTTTCTTACTCATTCTCTCCATGTGACCAAACCATTTCAAAACACCCTCTGCTCTCTCAACCACACTCTTTTTATTACCACAGATCTCTCTTACCCCATTATTACTTACTTGATCAAACCACCTCACACCACCTATTGTCTTCAAACATCTCATTTCCAGCACCTCTACCCTCCTCCGCACAACTCTATCTATAGCCCACACCTCGCAACTATATAACATTGTTGGAACCACTATTCCTTCAAACATACCCATTTTTGCTTTCTGAGATAATGTTCTCGACTTCCACACATTCTTCACCGTTCCCAAAACTTTCACCCCCTCCCCCATCCTATGATTCACTTCTGCTTCCATAGTTCCAACCGCTGATCAGATTGGGGTGTCTAAATGTGTGTGGATGTAACCAAGATGAGAAAAAAGGAGAGATAGGTAGTATGTTTGAGGAAAGGAATCTGGATGTTTTGGCTCTGAGTGAAATGAAGCTCAAGGGTAAAGGGGAAAAGTGGTGTGGGAATGTCTTTGAGCAAAATCAGGGGTTAGTGAGAGGACAAGAGCAAGGGAAGGAGTAGCACTACTCCTGAAACTGGAGTGGTGGGATTATTTGATAGAGTGTAAGAAGTATACTCTAGATTGATATTGGTAAAACTGAAAGTGGATGGAGAGAGATGGGTGATTATTGGTGCATATGCACCTGGGCATGAGAAGAAAGATCATGAGAGGCAAGTGTTTTGGGAGCAGCTGAGTGAGTGTGTCAGTAGTTTTGATGCACGAGACTGGGTTATAGTGATGGGTAATTTGAATGCAAAGGTGAGTAATGTGGCAGTTGAGGGAATAATTGGTGTACATGGGGAATTCAGTGTTGTAAATGGAAATGGTGAAGAGCTTGTAGATTTATGTGCTGAAAAATGACTGGTGATTGGGAATACCTGGTTTAAAAAGAGATATACATAAGTATATGTATGTAAGTAGGAGAGATGGCCAGAGAGCATTATTGGATTGTGTGTTAATTGATAGGTGCGTGAAAGAGAGACTTTTGGATGTTAATGTGCTGAGAGGTGCAGCTGGAGGGATGTTGTGATCATTATCTAGTGGAGGCGAAGGTGAAGATTTGTTGAGGTTTTCAGAAAAGAAGAATGTTGGGGTGAAAAGAGTGGTGAGAGTAAGTGAGCTTGGTAAGGAGACTTGTGAGGAAGTACCAGGAGAGACTGAGTACAGAATGAAAAAAGGTGAGAACAAAGGACGTAAGGGAGGAATGGGATGTATTTAGGGAGCAGTGATGGCTTGCGCAAAAGATGCTTGTGGCATGAGAAGTTTGGGAGGTGGACAGATTAGAAAGGGTAGTGAGTGATGGGATGAAAAAGTAAGATTATTAGTGAAAGAGAAGAGAGAGGCATTTGGACAATTTTTGCAGGGAAAAAATGCAAATGACTGAGAGATGTATGTGAGAGATGTATAATAGAAAGAGGCAGGAGGTCAAGAGAAAGGTGCAAGAGGTGAAAAAGGGCAAATGAGAGTTGGGGTGAGAGAGTATCATTAAATTTTAGGGAGAATAAAAAGATGTTTTGGAAAGAGGTAAATAGAGTGTGTAAGACAAGGGAACAAATGGGAACATCAGTGAAGGAGCCTAATGGGGGGTGATAACAAGTAGTGGTGATGTGAGGAGATAGAGTGAGTATTTTGAAGGTTTGTTGAATGTGTTTGATGATAGAGTGGCAGATATAGGGTGTTTTGGTCGAGGTGATGTGCAAAGTGAGAAGGTTAGCGAGAATGATTTGGTAAACAGAGAAGAGGTAATAAAAGCTTTGCGGAAATGAAAGCCGGCAAGGCGGCGAGTTTGGATGGTATTGCAGAGGAATTTATTAAAAAAAGGGGGTGACGGTGTTGCTGACTGGTTGGTAAGGATATTTAATGTATGTATGACTCATGGTGAGGTGCCTTTGGATTGGCAGAATGCATGCATAGTGCCAGTGTACAAAGGCAAAGGGGATAAAGGTGAGTGCTCAAATTACAGAGGTATAAGTTTGTTGAGTATTCCTGGGAAATTATATGGGAGGGTATTGATTGAGAGGGTGAAAGCATGTAAAGAGAATCAGATTGGGGAAGAGCAGTGTGGTTACAGAAGTGGTAGATGATTTACGTATCATGTGTTTGATTTGAACAATCTCAGTGAGAAATACTTAGAAAAGGAAATAGATTTGTATGCAGCATTTATGGATCTGGAGAAGGCATGTGATAAGAGTTGATAGAGATGATGTGTGGAAAGTATTAAGAATGCATGGTGTGGGAGTAAAGTTGCTAGAAGCAGTGAAAAGCTTTTATCAAGGATGTAAGGCATGTGTATGAGTAGGAAGAGAGGAAAGTGATTGGTTTTCCATGAATGTTTGTTTACTGCAGGGGTGGGTGGTCTCTATGGTTGTTTAATTTGTTTATGGATGAACGTGGGATATTAGGGAGGAGAATGCAAGAGTTTTGGAGAGAGGGGCAAGTATGCAGTCTGTTGCTGATGAGAGAGCCTGGTGGCTGAATCGGGTGAGATACTGTAGAAGCTTGTGACTGAGTTTGGCAAAGTGTGTGAAAGAAGAAAGCTGAGAGTAAATATGAATAAGAGCAAGGTTATATGGTAAAGTAGGGTTGAGGGACAAGTCAATTCGGAGGTAAGTTGGAATGGAGAAAAACTGGAGGAAGTAAAGTGTTTTAGATATCTGGGAGTGGATTTGGCAGCAGATGGAAACATGGAAGCGGAAGTGAGTCACAGGGTGGGGGAGGGGGCGAAAGTTCTGGGAGAGTTGAAAAATGTGTGGAAGGTGAGAGCATTATCTCGGAAAGCAAAAATGGGTATGTTTGAAGGAATAGTGGTTCCAACAATGTTGTATGGTTGCGAGGCGTGGGCTATAGATAGAGTTGTGTGGAGGAGGATGGATGTGCTGGAAATGAGATGTGGTGTGAGGTGGTTTCATCAAGTAAGTAATGTAAGGGTAAGAGAGATGTGTGGTAATAAAAAGAGTGTGGTTGAGAGAGCAGAAGAGAGTGTTTTGAAATGGTTTGGTCACATGGAGAGAATGAGTGAGGAAAGAGTGACGAAGAGGGTATATGTGTCAGAGGTGGAGGGAATGAGAAGTGGGAGACCAAATTGGAGGTGGAAAGATGGAGTGAAAAAGATTTTGAGTGACTGGGGCCTGAACATGTAGGTGGGTGAAAGGTGTGCAAGGAATAGAGTGAATTGGAGCGATGTGGTGTACTAGGGTTAATGTGCTGTCGGTGGATTGAACCAGGGCATGTGAAGCATCTGGGGTAAACCATGGGAAATTTTGTGGGGCTTGGACATGGAAAGGGAGCTGTGGTTTTGATGCATTATACATGACAGCTAGAGACTGAGTGTGAACGAATGTGGTCTTGTCTTTTCCTAGCGCTACCTTGCGCGTATGCGGGGGAAGGGGGTTGTCATTTCACGCATGGTGAGGTGGTGATGGGAATGAATAAAGGCAGGAAGTATGAATTATAAACATGTGTATATATGTATATGTCTGTGTATGTATATAAATGTATACATTGAAATGTATAGGTATGTATAAGTGTGTGTGTATGTATGTATATACGTGTTTATGTGTGTGGGTTGGGCCCTTCTTTCATCTGTTTCTTAGTGCTACCTCGCTAACGCGTGAGACAGTGACAAAGTTTTATAGATAAATGAATAAATAAATATAAATATATATATATGGATGATGGGTGATTTGAATGCAAAGGTGAGTATTGTGGCAGTTGAGGGTATAATTGGTGTACATGGAGTGTTCAGTGTTGTAAATGGAAATGAAGAGCTTTTAGGTTGGTGTGCTGAAAAAGGACTAGTGATTGGAAATACCTGGTTTAAAAAGAGAGATATACATAAGTATTTGTATGTAAGTAGGAGAGATGGCCAGAGAGCATTACTGGATTACGTGTTAATTGATTGGCGCGTGAAAAAGAGACTTTTGGATGTTAATGTGCTGAGAGGGGCAACAGGAAGGATATTTGATAATTGAAGAAGAGAGAATGTTGGGTGAAGAGAGTGTTGAGAGTAAGTGAGCTTGAAAAGGAGACTTTGTGAGGAAGTACCAGGAGAGATTGAGTGTAGAATAGAAAAGGTTGAGAGCAAAGGACGTAAGGGGAGTGGGTGAGGAATGGGATGTATTTAGGGAAGCAGTGATGGCTTGTGCAAAAGATGCTTGTGGCATGAGAAAGGTAGGAGGTGGGCAGATTAGAAAGAGTAGTGAGTGGTGGGATGAAGAAGTAAGATTGTTGATGAAAGAGAAGAGAGCGGCGTTTGGACGATTTTTGCAGGGAAGTAGTGCGAATGACCGGGAGATGTATGAAAGAGTGCGGCAGGAGGTCAAGAGAAAGGTCAAGAAAAGTCAATTTGGAGGTAAGTTTGAATGGAGAAAAACTGTAGGAAGTGAAGTATTTTAGATGCCTGGAAGTGAATTTGGCAGCAGATGGAATCATGGAAGCGGAAATGAGTCACAGGGTGGGGAAGGGGGCGAAAGTTCTGGGAGCGTTGAAAAATGTGTGGAAGGTGAGAATATTATCTTGAAAAGCAAAAATGGGTATGTTTGAAGGAATGGTGGTTCTAACAATATTATATGGTTGCGAGGCTTGGGCTATCGATATATTTGTGCGGAGGAGGGTGGATATGCTGGAAATGAGATGTTTGAGGCCAATATGTGGTGTGACGTTGTTGGATCGAGTAAGTAATAATAGGGTAAGAGAGATGTTGTTTTACGGGATGTGTGAGGATATATGATTGAAGGTGAATGTTAGTAAAAGTATAGGTATGGTGTTCGAAAGGAAACAGTGAAAATTGGATTTTGCAAAGTGTCTTCGAGTGAGAGAATAAAGTGTAATAAACTGTTACAGGTGCAGGGGAAGAAAAGCTGGAAGATGTTAGAAATGTTAAGTACTTGTGCCCTGTCTTAGGTAAGTATGTGGATATGGAAGGAGAGAACAGAGAGCATTACAGAGTAGAAGAGTCAGCATGCTGTATGAGTTGATGGAATGAGGAAAGAAATGAGTGGGTATGTGAGAGTATGGCAGAAAATTCAAAGGGAATTAATTATGGAGTGGTAGAGTGGGTGAAATCTTATACTTTGGAGTGGTAGAGTGGGTGAAATGTAATACTTTGAGGTGGTTTGTGTATGTGAATAGAATGCAGGACAGTTAGTTTACAAAGAGTGCATATTATAGTATGATTAAAGTTGTTGATGTGAGAGGGAGATCACCTAAGACATGGTGAAATAGAGAGGAAGAGTACCGGAGAGAGAGAAATTGTGGAAGACTGCGGAGGAGGCATGTAAGAACAGAGGGACAGAGATAAGTGGAGACTCTTTTGCTGTGGCCGCCCCCTTGTTGGGAGTTCGAGGAGGGAATGTTCATCACAGTTATAGATAAATAGATAGATACAGATTCCCCTTCCCCAACTGCCATGACATTCATTAAACTTGTACACAGTATTGACTCAGCAAGCACTAAACAAATGCCCTCCCAAATCAGCATGACATTCTGCCTCACCATACACACAACTGTCTGAAACTACTCTCCACAGGTATTTACAGGTAATACTTTCTCATCTATGATCTGGGCACCATTCATATCTGCAACACGATAAACACAATTTCAGCATATCGCAGGTCCTTTCATGCCTAAAATGTACTTTCTGTTGTGAAGAAATTGAACACTCACTCATTACCTTTCCTGCATGCACCTCATACAGACAAACACAACATCACTATGCTGGTCTGGTCTGATAGATGTTGCCAGCTTCTTGTGCACTGTGGGAGCTCCATAGGAGGGATTCTTAGGGCAGGAAAGTAAGTAAAGTAAGTGTACTACAGGTTGAGTATCCCTTATCAGAAATGCCTGGAACTAAAAGTGTTTTGGATTTAAGATTTTTTTCAGATTTTGGAGTATTTGCATATACGTAATGAGATATCTTGGGATGGGACCCAAGTTTAAACACAAAATCCATTTAGGTTTCATGTACACCTAATACACATAGCCTGAAGGTAATTCATACAATGTTTTTAATAATTTTGTGCATGAAACAAAGTTTGTGTTACACTGGACCATCAGAAAGCTAAGGTGTCACACCTTACCTACCCTTGTGGACAATCTGTCCAGTTTTTCCAACAGCTTGACTCTCTGTGCTATAGATAAACATAAATGCTTCCTCTTTTTATCATTGTTACCCATAGATGTAGGGAATAAGGAAAAAATCAGTGAGTAATGCAAGTAGGTATGGCAGTGACGATGTTTCTAACAAACTGGTGCCAAGGGAGCATCAGAGCCCAGCATAGGCAAGTGAGGTTAGGTGTGGAATTTTCCACTAGTAATGTCATGTCGCCATTCAAAAGCTTTCGGATTTTGAAGCATTTTGGATTTTGGATTTTCGGATTGGGGATGCTCACCCTCAACTACACGTCCTCTTGACTAGCCTGTCATCTGTTTAACAGTCTCCCTGGGGATAGTGGAGAAAGAATACCTTCCACGCATTCCTTACGTGTTGTAGAAGGCGACTAAAAGGGGCGGGAGTGTGGGGCTAGAAGCCCTCCCCTCCTTGTATTCTAACTTTCTAAAAGGGGAAACAGAAGGAGTCACAAGGGAGTGCGCATCCTCCTTGAAGGCTCAGATTGAGGTGTCTAAATGTGTGTGGATGTAACCAAGATGAGAAAAAAGGAGAGATAGGTAGTATGTTTGAGGAAAGGAACCTGGATGTTTTTGCTCTGAGTGAAACGAAGCTGAAGGGTAAAGGGGAAGAGTGGTTTGGGAATGTCTCGGGAGTAAAGTCAGGGGTTAGTGAGAGGACAAGAGCAAGGGAAGGAGTAGCACTACTCCTGAAACAGGAGTGGTGGGAGTATGTGATAGAGTATAGGAAAGAAAACTCTAGATTGATATGGGTAAATCTGAAAGTGGATGGAGAGAAATGGGTGATTATTGGTGCATATGCACCTGGGCATGAGAAGAAAGATTATGAGAGGGTAGTGAGTGGTGGGAAATAATGCAAATGAGTGGGAGATGTATAAAAGAAAGAGGCTGGAGGTCATGAGAAAAGTGCAAGAGGTGAAAAAGAGGGCAAATGAGAGTTGGGGTGGGAGAGTATCATTGAATTTTAGGGAGAATAAGACGATGTTTTGGAAGGAGACAGATAAAGTGCGTAAGACAAGGGAACAAATGGGAACTTCAGTGAAGGGGGCTAATGGGAAGGTGATAACAAGTAGTGGTGATGTGAGAAGGAGATGGAGTGAGTATTTTTAAGGTTTGTTGGATGTATTTGATGATAAAGTGGCAGATATAGGATGTTTTAGTCGAGGTGGTTTGCAAAGTGAGAGGGTGAGGGAAAATGATTTGGTAAGCAGAGAAGAGGTAGCAAAAGCTTCGTGGAAGATGAAAGCCGGCAGGGCAGCGGGTTTGGATGGTATTGCAGTGGAATTTATAGAGAAAAGGGGTTGACTGTATTGTTGACCGGTTGGTAAGGTTATTTAATGTATGCATGACTCATGGTGAGGTGCCTGAGGATTGGCGGAATACTTGCATAGTGCAATTGTACAAAAGCAAAGGGAATAAAAGTGAGTGCTCAAATTACAGAGGTATAAGTTTGTTGGGTATTCCTAGGAAATTATATGGGAGGGTATTGATTGAGGTGAAGGCATGTACAGAGCATCAGATTGGGGAAGAGCAGTGTGGTTTCAGAAGTGGTAGATGTGTGGATCAGGTGTTTGCTTTGAAGAATGTATGTGAGAAATACTCAGAAAAGCAAATGGATTTGTATGTAGCATTTATGGATCTGGAGAAGGCATATGATAGAGTTGATAGAGATGCTCTGTGGAAGGCATTAAGAATATATGGTGTGGGAGACAAGTTGTTAGGAACAGTGAAAAGTTTTTATCGAGGATGTAAGGCATGTGTACGTGTAGGAAGAGAGGAAAGTGATTGGTTCTCGGTGAATGTTGGTTTGCGGTAGGCGTTCATGATGTCTGCATGGTTGTTTAATTTGTTTATGGATGTGGTTGTTAGGAAGATGAATGCAAGAGTTTTGGAAAAAGGGGCAAGTACGCAGTCTGTTGTGGATGAGAGAGCTTGGGAAGTGAGTCAGTTGTTCGCTGATAATACAGCGCTGGTGCCTGATTCGGGTGAGAAACTGCAGAAGCTGGTGACTGAGTTTGGTAAATTGTTTGAAAGAAGAAAGCTGAGAGTAAATGTGAATAAGAGTAAGGTTATAATGTACAGAAGGGTTGAGGGACAAGTTAATTGGGAGGTAAGTTTTTAATGGAGAAAAACTGGAGGAAGTGAAGTGTTTTAGATATCTGGGAGTGGATTTGGCAGCGGATGGAACCATGGAAGTGGAAGTGAATCATAGGGTGGGGGAGGGGGTGAAAGTTCTGGGAGCATTGAAAAATGTGTGGAAGTTGAGAACGTTATCTTGGAAAGCAAAAATGAGTATGTTTGAAGGAATTGTGTTTCCAACAACGTTATATGGTTGCTAGGCATGGGCTATAGATAGAGTTTTGCGGAGGAGGGTGGATGTGCTGGAAATGAGATGTTTGAGGACAATATGTGGTGTGAGATGGTTTGATCGGGTAAGTAATGAAAGGGTAAGAGAGATGTGTGGTAATTAAAAGAGTGTAGTTGAGAGAGCAGAAGAGGGTGTTTTGAAATGGTTTGGTCACATGGAGAGAATGAGCGCGGAAAGATTGACAAAGAGGATATATGTGTCAGAAGTGGAGGGAACGAGGGGAAGTGTGAGACCAAATTGTAGGTGGAAAGATGGAATGAAAAAGATTTTAAGTGATCGGGGCCTGAATATGCAGGAGGGTAAAAGGCATGCAAGGAATAGAGTGAATTGGAACGATGTGGTATACCGGGGTCAATGTGCTGTCAGTGGATTGAAGCAGGGCATGTGAAGCATTTGGGGTAAACCATGGAAAGTTTTTTAGGACCTGGATGTGGAAAGGGAGCTGTGGTTTCGGTGCGTTATACATGACAGCTAGAGACTTAGTGTGAACGAATGTGGCCTTTGTGGTTTTTTCTTCCGCTATCTCGCGCGCATGCAGGGGGAGGGGGTTGTCATTTCATGTGTGGCGGAGTGGCGACAGAAATAAAAAAGGGCAGACAGTATGTACATATGTACATATGTACATATGTATATATGTGTATGTCTCTGTGTGTATGTATATGTATACTTTGAGATGTATAGGTATGTATATGTGCGTGTATGGACGTGTATGTATATACATGTGTATGTGGGTGGGTTGGACCATTCTTTCGTCAGTTTCCTTGCGCTACCTCGCTAATGTAGGAGACCGACAAAGTATTATAAATAAATAGTAAATAAATGAATACCTGTGATCTGACAAAACTCTTTACATCCTTCTCCTAAACTGTGCATCATTCATACTACTTAGTATATTCCTTCTTACTAGAAGTAAATCTATCATACTTTTATATACCCTGTGTTTCATTCAGTTTGTGCCATGTGTATGTATAGATCCTTTTGTTTGAAGTACGTGTTAGCATTGCTTGTGCTGTGTGTATTCCTCAACCACTGTTAGATGATATGGAACTCCATACTCTCCTATTACTTGCTCCTTCACACTGTTCCTTATCATGCTTTCTCCACTCCCCTTTAATTTGTCAAGTTCTCTACAGAGGATATTTTAAACCACTCTTTTCTGTCATTATGTAATGGATTTGCAACTATTACAGGCATTTGTAATCTGTCACACTTTAACTATGGAACTGATAATCTTTTGCTGACAGTAGTAGCCATAGATATCTTCAAACTTCTCATCTGTCATTAACAATGATGCACCTATCATGGAACCATCTTGTAGGCCTGATTTCGTACACTTGACTCCATTCCACTCATAGGTCCCACTAATTCATAACCTTGCCCAGCACAAAGCTAACATTTTTAGTATTTCCCTTCTAAAAGATGTCTGTAGCTGCCATCATTTTACATTCTTTTATTCTTCTCACATTACATTCACCCTTACAAACTTGGATCTTTGCTAATAGCAATTATAAGCTTGCCATAATGTCTGAGTCTGCAAACACTTTTTGTAGGGAATATTTATTGAACTAGTGTCTGAACCTCATGCCTGACTCAAGGTAGAGTTGTTACTTTTCTTCCCTAAAGAAACAGACAATACAAAAATGTAGAAAATATATACAGTACAGATTCTTAAAGAGTGAGAAATAAGTAATAAAAAGCACATTAACAGAACTTAGCCACTTCTCTGGGCATAACTGGCCTCGAGGTTTGTATTTGACAAAATCCAGGACTTTTGCAGTTCAGTCATTGTACAAGCAAACCATCTTCATCTTGCAAGTTTTGGGTGTTAAAGATTAAACAGCGTCAGAGTGATTCAGACTGATTCCATGTAAAATGAACCAATGTACAGTGAGGGTTGAATGTGTGCATACATGCAAGGGTTATACTCTGTGTTTTATGAAAGAGGACACTTTAGAAGTTGGCCTTTCCTTGTTATTATAGTTGCCATACATATCTTTAGGCTGTTTGAGATGAATGACGTGTGGGAAACTGTATTAATTCAGAACATGAAGATATTCCTGTTTTTGAAGTTTGTATCATGTTGATTGTTTCATGTCAGTCTTGGCTGATCATGCAAGAGGTTTACACAGAAATCATTGACTCAGTGGACTAAAATAACTACAACTGAAAGTGAGTTGTAGTACACTTTGAGGAAGCTTCACTTTTGGGAAACCTGGTTTAGGTGTAAGTAGAGACAGACATGTACATTCACCTCTGTCTTAATTCTTACATTGCTTTACTGAAGTTATATGATACATTAGGATGCCTCTGAAAGAGCTTTGTCATATCTTTATAATCGTGCATCACACTCTACTTCCAGACATTGATGACTTTCGCAGGCATTGTATTCACCTGTTGTTACCGTTTTATGGCAAGTATGGCAACACCTAAACTAGCTGCAGATGGATCTATCTTGGATGAAGGCTGTGACTTGAATATTGAAGGTGGAATAGCTGAGTAAGTTTACTCAATGAAGTATTCTGTGGCAAGTGTGAGATATTATACAGAATTTTGGTGTTTGTTGCTATACCTTGGAGATTTGTGTGTTAGATATGATGAGATGTGAAGAGTAATCCAATTTTTGTGGATTTCGTAGCTTTTAATTACGTCCACCATCTGTGAGAAATTTTAGGCCAGTTCCCTTCAGAACTTCATAAAAGCTCAGTTTTGATAACTAATCATATATCTTTATATACTAGCAGGATGGTATTCCAGCAGATTTTCTAGTGATTATTCTTTGGTTGTGTCATTTTTAGATTAATAAGTTAATGTACATTGTAATGATAGGTTTATGTTATAGCCTGAAGTTTAAGACAAATTCATCCATATTTTAGTTTTTAATTTAGCATATTTTTGTATGATAGATCAAACAAGAATATCTCATTCAAAGAAGTATTTCAGATCTCAGAATAGTTTGAACAAAAAAAAAAATAGATTTCAAGCCTTTTCATGAAAATTTGTTTATATATTTATGATTACCCCAAGTCCAGATTTCTGTGAAAGAACCCTGGTGTTACCCAGGACCTTAATAAGTGCTCCTGCAGCTCAAGGCTGCACTGCCCCCATTAGCAGGAACACATAGACTCCTGTGGACATATGAAATTTTTTATGAGACTTTACTTCCAATGTTACAATCTTGCCAGAGGTGATTTTTCACACTCACTGTAGCCTCTTGTAGGAGGAGTTCATTAATGCCTTCATGATGATTTTATCATTTGCTGGATTTTTCGAAAGAGCTACATGAGCATTCACTAGAGGATTTGCTCACAGAAGAGATGAAGTGATGTTTTATTTCAAAATGCTGTATATCCTCCAGGATTTCACTCCATACACACATCATAAAACACACTTACAACCCTCTGTAACTCCACTGCACTCTCTGCAAACAACACAGTATCATCTGTGAACAGGCTTGCCACTAACCACCATATCTCACAACCACACTCCATCTCTGCACCACTTTTCCCTAGTTTTGGTTTCATCTCTCTTATCACTCCATCCATATACATATATTAAAAAGCCATAGTGACATCGCACAGCCCTGCTCCACATTTACATTTATCCCAGAACATTTGCTCAGCTCTTCATCCACTCTTACACATGCATTTGCTCCTCTGTGGAAGGCTTTTACACCATCCAACAGGTGTCCCTCTGTGCCATATATCCTTAACACATCCCACAAAGCATTCCACTGAACTCTGTCATGTGCTTTCTCCAGATCCATAAAAGCCACATACAACTTCTTACCTTGAGCTTAATACATTTGCACGGTCATCTTTACAACAAAAATCTGATCGACACATCCCCTACTTTTCCGAAAACCCCCTTGCTCTTTACTTATTCTGCATTCAGTCACTTTCATCACTCTGTCAATTAATATGCTTGCATACTCTTTTTGTGGCATACCTAACAGGCTTATTTCCCTATAATTGATACAAACGTCCTTTACACCTTTTCCTATGAACAAATGAACAATAATAGCTTTAACCCAATCCTCTGGCACAACTTTCTGTTTCCATGCTAAATTGCATGTAAGATGCATCCACTCCAATTCACTTTCTCCTCCATGCTTCAGTATTTCAGTCATAATCCCATCCACTCCAGGTGCCTTTCCTACCTTGATCCTCATTATTGCCCTTCTTACCTACCTCTTTTTGCTATAGGCCTCTGAACTTGTATCCTCTTCCCTCCCTCCTCCATACCCATGCATGTAACAACTGCTGCCTCTCCATCTCCCTCATTTATCATTTCTCCAAAATACTCTTTCCATGTTCCTTTTACTTCCTCCTCTTGTGTCAGTAATTTCCCTACCTTAATACTCACATCAACATTTCCACTCTTACATCCACCTCTTAACTTTTTCATCTCTTTCCAGTATAGTTCCTTATTATCCCAAAACTTTTCTCTTAACTTTCTTCCAAAATCTTCATATACTCTTTCTTTGCTTTCCTCTATCTGCATTTTCACATTTTGCTTATATATTTTGTATTCTTCCCTACTCATTTGTTGAACTTCCACTGGTACATACCTATTGTGCAGTCTACCATATGCTATTTTCTTCTCTTCCACTGTATTTCTAGTCTCATCTGTGTTACCCTTTTTATTCCTGTATCTCACTACATTGTATCCAACTACTGATTCTGCAACATTTACTAGTATTTCTGTAAACATTTTGAATACCTCATTCACACATGACTGCATCCTTACATTCACTGCACTTCCATCTAAGCTTTCAGTTACCTTCCTTTCACACTCCTCCAAGTATTTTTCTTGATTCATCTTCTTGCTTGCCAACACTTTTACCTCTCTGTTCTTCCTTTCACCATACTTTCTCTTCTTCCTGATCCTCATCTCCACAAGAACCACGGAAGAGCCAGGGTCTCCAAAGAATCTTTTCACGCCTCTAGCATTCATCATTCCTCATCCATGTATATCTTTGGATCATCTTATGCTGAAGATCATCCCGTAACCCTGCATCTTCAGTAGGGGAGGTGAAAACAGACCCCATGGCCAAAAGGTTTCCATGCTTTCATTAGTATACCAGGTAGACACACTAGGAGAACTACCATAGGGGTTATCTGCCTAGGAAATTCCATGTGATTCCCCATCGAACTGTTCCTCTGGGAACATGAGCGGAATTTTAGTGGTTTATAGAAGGAACCCTAGCTTGTTCATTATATGTAGCAGATCCTTGGATAAGTTGCCTTGAGACATGTTTTCACGTTACCTTTGTTTGCATATAGTACTCTTGGCTGACTTTCTTTATGATAGCTGATACAGCACTGGCAACTAAGGCCCTAATCAAGACCATCTCAATAATGCTATGGATATATAAGTTTGTTGAGTATACCTGGTAAGTTGTATGGGAGTGTATTGATTGAGAGGGTGAAAGCATGTACAGAGCATCAGATTGGGGAGGAGAAGTGTGATTTTAAAAGTGGTAGAGGATGAGTGTATCACTTACTTGCTGTAAAGAATGTGTTTGAGGTGCATTAAGAAAAACAGATGGATTTGTATGCGGCATTCATGGAGCTGGAAAAGGCTTGTGATAGGGTTGATAGAGATGCTTTGTGGAAGATGTTAAGAATCCATGGTGTGGGAGGTAAGCTTATAGAAACAGTGAGAAGTTTTTATCAAGGGTGTAAGGTGTGTATATGAGTAGGAAGAGATGAGAGTGAATGGTTCCCAGTGAAGATCAGTCTGCAGCAGGGGTGTGTGATGTCACTGTGGTTGTTTGATTTGTAAATGGATAGGGTGGTAAGGGAGGTATGTGCAAGTCTTGGAGGAAGGGGCGAGGATGCGGTCTGTTAGGGATGAGAAGGCCTGGGAAGTGAGTCGGTTGTTGTTTGCCAATGATCAGCACTGGTAGCTGATTTGAGTGAGGAACTGCAGAAGTTGATGACTGAGTTTAGAAGAGTTTATGAAAGGAGAAAGTTGAGAATGTGAATAAAAGCAAGGTTATTAGGTTCAGCAGGGTTGTGTGACAAGTTAGTTGGGATGTAAGTTTGAATGGAGAAAAATTGGAGGAAGTGAAGTGTTTTAGATATCTGGGAGTGACATATGGAACCATGGATGTGGAAGTAAGTCATAGGCTGAGGAAGGGGGCGAAGGTTCTGAGAACGTTGAAAAATGGTTGGAAAGAGAGAACTTTATTTCAGAGAGGAAAACTGGGTATGTTTGAAGGAATAGTAGCACCAACAATACTATACAGTTGCGAAGCATGGGCTATAGATAGGATTGCGCATAAGAGGGTGGATGAGTTAGAAGTGAAATGTTTGAGGACAATATGTGGTGTGAGGTGGTTTAAGTAAGTAATGAAAGGGTAAAAGAGATGCGTGTATGTAAAAAGAGTGTGGTTGAAAGAGTAGAAGCATATGTTGAAAATGTTTGTTTTTCTGTTTCCTGGCACTACCTTGCTAACATGGGAAATGGTGATGCTGTTTCCTTTTGTGCTGGGAATGGATTGAAGGCAAGCAAATATGAATATGTGCATATTATACATGTATAGGTCTGTGTATGTGTATGTATATGCTGATATGTATTGTGCATGTATGTATATGTACGTGTATGAGGGTTTATGTATTTATATGTTTGTTGAATGTGTTTGATGATAGAGTGGCAGATATAGGGTGTTTTGGTCGAGGTGGTGTGCAAAGTGAGAGGGTTAGGGAAAATGATGTGGTAAACAGAGAAGAGGTAGTGAAAGCTTTGCGGAAGATGAAAGCCGGCAAGGCAGCAGGTTTGGATGGTATTGCAGTGGAATTTATTAAAAAAGGGGGTGACTGTATTGTTGACTGGTTGGTAAGGTTATTTAATGTATGTATGACTCATGGTGAGGTGCCTGAGGATTGGCAGAATGCGTGCATAGTGCCATTGTACAAAGGCAAAGGGGATAAGAGTGAGTGCTCAAATTACAGAGGTATAAGTTTGTTGAGTATTCCTGGTAAATTATATGGGAGGGTATTGATTGAGAGGGTGAAGGCATGTACAGAGCATCAGATTGGGGAAGAGCAGTGTGGTTTCAGAAGTGGTAGAGGATGTGTGGATCAGGTGTTTGCTTTGAAGAATGTATGTGAGAAATACTTAGAAAAGCAAATGGATTTGTATGTAGCATTTATGGATCTGGAGAAGGCATATGATAGAGTTGATAGAGATGCTCTGTGGAAGGTATTAAGAATATATAGTGTGGGAGGAAAGTTGTTAGAAGCAGTGAAAAGTTTTTATCGAGGATGTAAGGCATGTGTACGTGTAGGAAGAGAGGAAAGTGATTGGTTCTCAGTGAATGTAGGTTTGCGGCAGGGGTGTGTGATGTCTCCATGGTTGTTTAATTTGTTTATGGATGGGGTTGTTAGGGAGGTAAATGCAAGAGTTTTGGAAAGAGGGGCAAGTATGAAGTCTGTTGGGGATGAGAGAGCTTGGGAAGTGAGTCAGTTGTTGTTCGCTGATGATACAGCGCTGGTGGCTGATTCATGTGAGAAACTGCAGAAGCTGGTGACTGAGTTTGGTAAAGTGTGTGGAAGAAGAAAGTTAAGAGTAAATGTGAATAAGAGCAAGGTTATTAGGTACAGTAGGATTGAGGGTCAAGTCAATTGGGAGGTGAGTTTGAATGGAGAAAAACTGGAGGAAGTGAAGTGTTTTAGATATCTGGGAGTGGATCTGGCAGCGGATGGAACCATGGAAGCGGAAGTGGATCATAGGGTGGGGGAGGGGGCGAAAGTTCTGGGGGCCTTGAAGAATGTGTGGAAGTCGAGAACATTATCTCGGAAAGCAAAAATGGGTATGTTTGAAGGAATAGTGGTTCCAACAATGTTGTATGGTTGCGAGGCGTGGGCTATGGATAGAGTTGTGCGCAGGAGGATGGAGGTGCTGGAAATGAGATGTTTGAGGACAATGTGTGGTGTGAGGTTGTTTGATCAAGTG
This sequence comes from Panulirus ornatus, assembly GCF_036320965.1. NCBI lineage: Eukaryota > Metazoa > Arthropoda > Malacostraca > Decapoda > Palinuridae > Panulirus > Panulirus ornatus. Next base: position 21,634,350 of record NC_092252.1, on the reverse strand, counting down.
AGTAACGTAAGGGTAAGAGAGATGTGTGGAAATAAAAAGAGCGTGGTTGAGAGAGCAGAAGAGGGTGTTTTGAAGTGGTTTGGGCACATGGAGAGAATGAGTGAGGAAAGATTGACCAAGAGGATATATGTGTCAGAGGTGGAGGGAACGAGGAGAAGAGGGAGACCAAATTGGAGGTGGAAAGATGGAGTGAAAAAGATTTTGTGTGATCGGGGCCTGAACATGCAGGAGGGTGAAAGGAGGGCAAGGAATAGAGTGAATTGGAGCGATGTGGTATACCGGGGTTGACGTGCTGTCAGTGGATTGAATCAAGGCATGTGAAGCGTCTGGGGTAAACCATGGAAAGCTGTGTAGGTATGTATATTTGCGTGTGTGGACGTATGTATATACATGTGTATGGGGGGGGGTTGGGCCATTTCTTTCGTCTGTTTCCTTGCGCTGCCTCGCGGGCGCGGGGGACGGCGACAGGGTGTAATAATAATAATAATAATATATATATATGTATATGTATATATATATATATATATATATATATATATATATATATATATATATATATATATATATATATATATATGTATATATCCCTGGGGATAGGGGAGAAAGAATACTTCCCACGTATTCCCTGCATGTCGTAGAAGGTGACTAAAAGGGGAGGGAGTGGGGGGCTGGAAATCCTCCCCTCTCGTTTTTTTTTAATTTTCCAAAAGAAGGAACAGAGAATTGGGCCAGGTGAGGGTATTCCCTCAAAGGCCCAGTCCTCTGTTCTTAACGCTATCTCAATAGTGCGGGAAATGGCGAATAGTTTGAAAGAAAGAAAGAATGTATATGTGAGCGGATGGTTCATTCTTCGTCTGTTTTCCAGCACCACATTGCAGATGCGGAAAATGGTAATCAAATTTAATGAAGGAGTAGCAATACTCCTGAAGCAGGAGTTGTGGGAGCATGTGATAGAGTGTAAGAAAGTAAATTCTAGATTGTTGTGGATAAAACTGAAAGTGGATGGAGAGAGATGGGTGATTATTAGTACCTATGAACATGGTCATGAGAAGAAAGATCATAAGAGGCAAGTGATTTGGGAGTAGTTGAGTGAGTGTGTCAGCAACTTTGATGCCCGAGTCTGGGTTGTAATGATGGGTGATTTGATTACCTAGGTGAGTAATGTGGCAGTTGAAGGTATAATTGATGTACATGGGTTGTTCATTGTTGTGAATTGGGGTGGTGAAGAGCTTGTGGATTTGTGTGCTGAAAAAGCTGGTGATTGGGAATACTTGGTTTAAAAAGAGAAATATACTTAAGTATACGTACTTCTGTAGGAGAGATGGTCAAAGGGCATTATTGGGCTACGTGTTAATTGATAAGTGTGTAAAAGAGGGACTTTTGGATGTTGATGTGCTGAGAGGGGCAACTGGCGGGATGGCTGATCACTATCTTGTGGAAGTAAAGGTGAAGATTTATAGAGGCTTTCAGGTAAGAAGAGAGAATGTTGAGGAGAAGAGAGGGGTGAGAGTAAGTGAGCTTGGAAAGGAGACTTGTGTGAGGAAGTATCAGGAGAGATTAAGTGAGAATGGCAAAAGGTGAGAGCAAATGATAGAGAGGAGTGGGTGAGGAATGGGATGAATTTAGGGAAGCAGAGATGGCTTGTGCAAAAGATGCATGTGGTATGAGAAAGGTGGGAGGTGGGCAGATAAGAAAGGATAGTGAGTGGTGGGATGAAGAAGTAAGATTGTTAGTGAAAGAGAAAAGAGAGGTGTTTGGATGATATTTGCAGGGAAATAGTGCAAATGACTGGGATATGTATAAAAGAAAGCAGCAAGAGGTCAAGAGAAAGGTGCAAGAGCTGAAAAAGAGGGCAAATGAGAATGAGAGTTGGGGTGAAAGAGTATCATAAAATTTTAGGGAGAGTAAAAAGATGTTTTGGAAGGAGATAGATAACCTGCATAAGACAAGAGAACAAATGGGAACATCGGTGAAGGGGGCTAGTGGGGAAGTAATAACAGGTAGTGATGAAGTGAGGAGGAGATGGAGTGAGTATTTTGAAGGTTTGTTGAATGTGGCACTGCCTCACTGATGTGGGAAATGGTGATCAAGTATGATAATGATTATAATGATTAGTATCACCATATACACATATTCATACATACACATGCATATACATGTATTTATGTACATATTCATACGTGCTCACCCCAAAGGCCTTTCTTTCTATGGTTTACCCCAGATGCTTCAAATTCCCTGATTCAGTCCATTGGCAGCATGTCAACCCCAGTATACCACACCATTCCAATCCACTCTATTCTTTATGTGCCTTTCAACCTCCTGTATGTTCAGGCCCTGATCTCTCAAAGTCTTTTTCAGTCCATCCTTCCACCTTCAATTTTGTCTCCCACTCCTTGTTTCTTTCACATCTGACACATGTATCCTCTTTGTCAACCTTTCCTCACTCATTCTATCCACATGTCTAAACCATTTCAACACACCCTCTTCTGCTCTGTCAACCACACGCTTTTTACTATCACATGTCTCTCTTACCCTTTCATTACTTAGTCGATCAAACCACCTTATGCCACATATTGTTCTCAAACATTTCATTTCCAACCCATCCACCCTCCTTCGTACAACCCTATCAGTAGCCCATGCCTCACAGTCATATAAAATTGTTGGAACTACTAATCCTTCAAACATACCCATTTTTGATCTCTGAGATAACATTCTCTCTTCCCCCCTATCCCATACGCATGCCTGAGCCAGGTACACATTTTATCGAACAACACCTTAGGGTGGTTTAACAGCTGAGTGGACTTTGGACTGACTGCCCCCAACTAGGATTTGAACCTATGCACCCCATCCTGGGTGGCTCATGAGTGTATTAAGTTCAGGAACATGAAGTGGTACACTATCAATTGGCATTACCTTAGATTGGAATTTCATTGAAACTTCTTTTGTCTTCAGTACACAGACATTTAATAGATCCTTTCTGACACTTTTTTGTCTACAGTACGCAGAGGTGTAACAGATCCTTTGTGACACTGCTCTAGATTGGAATTTCAGTAGAAATTTAGTATTCTATTGTGTGCAGAATTTTAGCTCTCCTTTTGTCTTGGTGCAGCCGATACCTGGATGAGATAGAACAAAACCTTAGTATCCATTCTAAGCTCAACATTAGTTTGTGCTTAAACTGTACAGGTAGTTTGGGTTTACACTGTACAGGGGTTTCCCAACTTATGAGCATCTGGTCTCTGATCACCTGTACTTATGGAGCTAAAATAAAACATTAATTCCAAGCCTGACATACAATCAGTTACTCACACTTACAAAATGTTGAACTTATTTTTTCAGTAAGTGTTGCTCAGTATGATGTTCTGTTAACTATATTTACTTTGGAATACATTATTAAAGTCATGTGTAGGTATTTCCTCTGATTTTGTTTATTTCTTAAATTTTCAAACTTTTGAACAGCTCAGTTTACAAACTGGGGCCAGGAACCTAACCTATTTGTCACCTGGGGAACCCCAGTACTGAAAAAGGAAATTTACAGATCATTAGAGCAGAAAGTTGCAACTATATGAAATCATTGTAAGTTTTGCTCGGGTCACTGGATGAACTTACATCTTAAGACCCTTAACCCTTTATTCACCTCACTGATACATATATGTGTCCCAGGCAACTACTTTAGCTGGTTATATTTGGATTGAGATTTTTTCATTGCAACATCAAGGTTTATTTCTTGGTAGGAAGGTTTAATGGGAGGTATGGGTGCCAAATGCTTATGCAGGACACATCAAGCTCAGTTATCCTTAATGTATGAGAGAGGGAGTTATTACAAAGTGTTTGTAAGTGTTGATACTGTAGCAATAATTTCCCTACTTTTGTAAAGTAAAAATCATTCCATCAGTATATAAGTTAGAGAATATATATATTATATTTTGATGCTGTCTCCCACGTTAGCGAGGTAGTGCAAGGAAACAGATGAAAGAATGACCCAACTCACCCACATACACATGTATATACATAAACGCCCACACAAGCACATATATACCTATACATTTCAGCATATGCATACATATACATATACAGACATATACATACATACACATGTACATATTCATACATGCTACCTTCATCCATTTCTGCAGCCACCCCGCCACACATGAAATGCATATTATTTTTTTTTTTTTATTATACTTTGTCGCTGTCTCCCGCGTTTGCGAGGTAGCGCAAGGAAACAGACGAAGGAAATGGCCCAACCCCCCCCCATACACATGTATATACATACGTCCACACACGCAAATATACATACCTACACAGCTTTCCATGGTTTACCCCAGACGCTTCACATGCCTTGATTCAATCCACTGACAGCACGTCAACCCCGGTATACCACATCGCTCCAATTCACTCTATTCCTTGCCCTCCTTTCACCCTCCTGCATGTTCAGGCTCCGATCACACAAAATCTTTTTCACTCCATCTTTCCACCTCCAATTTGGTCTCCCTCTTCTCCTCGTTCCCTCCACCTCCGACACATATATCCTCTTGGTCAATCTTTCCTCACTCATTCTCTCCATGTGCCCAAACCACTTCAAAACACCCTCTTCTGCTCTCTCAACCACGCTCTTTTTATTTCCACACATCTCTCTTACCCTTACGTTACTCACTCGATCAAACCACCTCACACCACACATTGTCCTCAAACATCTCATTTCCAGCACCTCCATCCTCCTGCGCACAACTCTATCCATAGCCCACGCCTCGCAACCATACAACATTGTTGGAACCACTAGTCCTTCAAACATACCCATTTTTGCTTTCCGAGATAATGTTCTCGACTTCCACACATTCTTCAAGGCCCCCAGAATTTTCGCCCCCTCCCCCACCCTATGATCCACTTCTGCTTCCATGGTTCCATCCGCTGCCAGATCCACTCCCAGATATCTAAAACACTTCACTTCCTCCAGTTTTTCTCCATTCAAACTCACCTCCCAATTGACTTGACCCTCAACCCTACTGTACCTAATAACCTTGCTCTTATTCACATTTACTCTTAACTTTCTTCTTCCACACACTTTACCAAACTCAGTCACCAGCTTCTGCAGTTTCTCACATGAATCAGCCACCAGCGCTGTATCATCAGCGAACAACAACTGACTCACTTCCCAAGCTCTCTCATCCCCAACAGACTTCATACTTGCCCCTCTTTCCAAAACTCTTGCATTTACCTCCCTAACAACCCCATCCATAAACAAATTAAACAACCATGGAGACATCACACACCCCTGCCGCAAACCTACATTCACTGAGAACCAATCACTTTCCTCTCTTCCTACACGTACACATGCCTTACATCCTCGATAAAAACTTTTCACTGGTTCTAACAACTTTCCTCCCACACTATATATTCTTAATACCTTCCACAGAGCATCTCTATCAACTCTATCATATACCTTCTCCAGATCCATAAATGCTACATACAAATCCATTTGCTTTTCTAAGTATTTCTCACATACATTCTTCAAAGGAAACACCTGATCCACACATCCTCTACCACTTCTGAAACCACACTGCTCTTCCCCAATCTGATGCTCTGTACATGCCTTCACCCTCTCAATCAATACCCTCCCATATAATTTACCAGGAATACTCAACAAACTTATACCTCTGTAATTTGAGCACTCACTCTTATCCCCTTTGCCTTTGTACAATGGCACTATGCACGCATTCTGCCAATCCTCAGGTACCTCACCATGAGTCATACATATATTAAATAACCTTACCAACCAATCAACAATACAGTCACCCCCTTTATATATATATATATATATATATATATATATATATATATATATATATATATATATATATATATATATATATTTTTTTTTTTTTTCAAATTATTCGCCATTTCCCGCGATAGCGGGGTAGCGTTAAGAACAGAGGACTGGGCCTTTGAGGGAATATCCTCACCTGGCCCTCTTCTCTGTTCCCTCTTTTGGAAAATTAAAAAAAAAAACGAGAGGGGAGGATTTCCAGCCCCCCGCTCCCTTCCCTTTTAGTCGCCTTCTACGACACGCAGGGAATACGTGGGAAGTATTCTTTCTCCCCTATCCCCAGGGACATATATATATATGTATATATATATATATATATATATATATATATATATATATATATATATATATATATATATATGATATATATACAGTAGGGTTGAGGGACAAGTCAATTGGGAGGTAAGTTTGAATGGAGAAAAACTGGAGGAAGTGAAATGTTTTAGATATCTGGGAGTGGATTTGGCAGCAGGTGGAACCATGGAAGCGGAAGTGAATCATAGGGTGGGGGAGGGGGCGAAAGTTCTGGGAGGGTTAAAGAATGTGTGGAAGTCGAGAACATTATCTTGGAAAACAAAAATGGGTATGTTTGAAGGAATAGTGGTTCCAACAATGTTATATGGTTGCGAGGTGTGGGCTACAGATAGAGTTGTGGAGAGGAGGGTGGATGTGCTGGAAATGAGATGTTTGATGACAATATGTGATGTGAGGTGGTTTGATCGAGTAAGTAATAATAGGGTAAGAGAGATGTATGGTAATAAAAAGAGTGTGGTTGAGAGAGCAGAAGAGGGTGTTTTGAAATGGTTTGGTCACACGGAGAGAATGAGTGAGGAAAGATGGACCAAGAGGATATATGTGTTAGAGGTGGAGGGAACGAGTAGAAGTGGGAGGCAGATTGGAGGTGGAAAGATGGAGTGAAAAAGATTTTGAGTGATCGGGGCCTGAACATGCAGGAGGGTGAAAGGCGTGCATGGAATAGAGTGAATTAGAACAATGTGGTATACCGGGGTCAATGTTCTGTCAATGGATTGAACCAGGGCATATGTAGCATCTGGGGTAAACCATGTAAAGTTCTGTGGGGCCTGGATGTGGAAATGGAGCTGTGGTTTCGGTGCATTATTACATGACAGCTAGAGAGTGAGTGTGAACGAATGTGGCCTTTGTTGTCTTTTCCTAGCGCTACCTATCATCCACATCACTGCTTCCCTAAATACATCCTATTCCTCCCCCACTCCCCTTACCTCCTTTGTTCTCACCTTTCTCCATTCTGTACTCAGTCTCTCCTGGTACTGTCTCACACAAGTATCCTTCCCAAGCTCACTTACTCTCGCCACTCTCTTCACCCCAACATTCTCTCTTCTTTTCTGAAAACCTCTACAAATCTCCACCTTCGCCTCCACAAGATAATGATCAGACATCCCTCCAGTTGCACCTCTTAGCACATTAACATCCAAAAGTCTCTCTTTCGTGCACCTATCAATTAACACGTAATCCTATAATGCTCTCTGGCCATCTCTCATACTTACATACGTATGTTTATGTATATCTGTTTTTAAACCAGGTATTCCCAATCACCAGCCCTTTTTCAGCACGTAAATCTACAAGCTCTTCACCATTTCCATTTACAACACTGAACACCCCATGTATACCAATTATTCCATCAACTGCCACAATACTCACCTTTGCATTCAAATCACCCTTCACTATAATCCGGTCTCGTGCATCAAAACTACTAACACACTCATTCAGCTGCTCCCAAAGCACTTGCTTCTCATGATCTTTCTTCTCATGCCCAGGTGCATATGCACCAATAATCACCTATCTCTCCCCATCCACATTCAGTTTTACCCATATCAATCTAGAGTTTACTTTCTTACACTCTATCACATACTCCCACCACTCCTGTTTCAGGAGTAGTGGTACTCCTTCCCTTGCTCTTGTCCTCTCACTAACCCCTGACTTTACTCCCAAGATATTCCCAAATCACTCTTCCCCTTTACCCTTGACCTTCGTTTCACTCAGAGCCATAAGTACATATATTAAGAATATATGGTGTGGGAGGCAAGTTGTTAGAAGCAGTGAAAAGTTTTTATCGAGGATGTAAGGCATGTGTACGTGTAGGAAGAGAGGAAAGTGATTGGTTCTCAGTGAATGTAGGTTTGCGGCAGGGGTGTGTGATGTCTCCATGGTTGTTTAATATGTTTATGGATGGGGTTGTTAGGGAGATGAATGCAAGAGTTTTGGAAAGAGGGGCAAGTATGAAATCTGTTGGGGATGAGAGAGCTTGGGAAGTGAGTCAGTTGTTGTTCGCTGATGATACAGCGCTGGTGGCTGATTCATGTGAGAAACTGCAGAAGCTGGTGGCTGAGTTTGGTAAAGTGTGTGAAAGAAGAAAGTTAAGAGTAAATGTGAATAAAAGCAAGGTTATTAGGTACAGTAGGGTTGAGGGTCAAGTCAATTGGGAGGTGAGTTTGAATGGAGAAAAACTGGAGGAAGTGAAGTGTTTTAGATATCTGGATCTGGCAGCGGATGGAACCATGGAAGCGGAAGTGGATCATAGGGTGGGGGAGGGGGCGAAAATTCTGGGAGCCTTGAAGAATGTGTGGAAGTCGAGAACATTATCTCGGAAAGCAAAAATGGGTATGTTTGAAGGAATAGTGGTTCCAACAATGTTGTATGGTTGCGAGGCGTGGGCTATGGATAGAGTTGTGCGCAGGAGGATGGATGTGCTGGAAATGAGATGTTTTAGGACAATGTGTGGTGTGAGGTGGTTTGATCGAGTAAGTAACGTAAGGGTAAAAGAGATGTGTGGAAATAAAAAGAGCGTGGTGAGAGAGCAGAAGAGGGTGTTTTGAAATGGTTTGGGCACATGGAGAGAATGAGTGAGGAAAGATTGACCAAGAGGATATATATATGTGTCGGACGTGGAGGGAACGAGGAGAAGAGGGAGACCAAATTGGAGGTGGAAAGATGGAGTGAAAAAGATTTTGTGTGATCGGGGCCTGAACATGCAGGAGGGTGAAAGGAGGGCAAGGAATAGAGTGAATTGGAGCGATGTGGTATACCGGGGTTGACGTGCTGTCAGTGGATTGAATCAAGGCATGTGAAGCGTCTGGGGTAAACCATGGAAAGCTGTGTAGGTATGTATATTTGCGTGTGTGGACGTATGTATATACATGTGTATGGGGGTGGGTTGGGCCATTTCTTTCGTCTGTTTCCTTGCGCTACCTCGCAAACGCGGGAGACAGCGACAAAGCAAAAAAAAAAAAATATACATATATATATATATATATATATATATATATATATGTATATATATATATATATATATATATATATATATATATATATATATATATATATATGTATATATATATATATATATATATATATATATATATATATATATATATATATATATATATATATATATATATATATATTTTTATATATATATATATATATATATATATATATATATATATATATATATATATATATATATATATATATATATATATGTATATATATATATATATATATATATATATATATATATATTTTTTTTTCTTTTTTTATACTTTGTCGCTGTCTCCCGCGTTTGCGAGGTAGCGCAAGGAAACAGACGAAAGAAATGGCCCAACCCCCCCATACACATGTATATACATACGTCCACACACGCAAATATACATACCTACACAGCTTTCCATGGTTTACCCCAGACGCTTCACATGCCTTGATTCAATCCACTGACAGCACGTCAACCCCGGTATACCACATCGCTCCAATTCACTCTATTCCTTGCCCTCCTTTCACCCTCCTGCATGTTCAGGCCCCGATCACACAAAATCTTTTTCACTCCATCTTTCCACCTCCAATTTGGTCTCCCTCTTCTCCTTGCTCCCTCCACCTCCGACACATATATCCTCTTGGTCAATCTTTCCTCACTCATCCTCTCCATGTGCCCAAACCACTTCAAAACACCCTCTTCTGCTCTCTCAACCACGCTCTTTTTATTTCCACACATCTCTCTTACCCTTACGTTACTCACTCGATCAAACCACCTCACACCACACATTGTCCTCAAACATCTCATTTCCAGCACCTCCATCCTCCTGCACACAACTCTATCCATAGCCCACGCCTCGCAACCATACAACATTGTTGGAACCACTATTCCTTCAAACATACCCATTTTTGCTTTCCGAGATAATGTTCTCGACTTCCACACATTCTTCAAGGCCCCCAGAATTTTCGCCCCCTCCCCCACCCTATGATCCACTTCCGCTTCCATGGTTCCATCCGCTGCCAGATCCACTCCCAGATATCTAAAACACTTCACTTCCTCCAGTTTTTCTCCACTCAAACTCACCTCCCAATTGACTTGACCCTCAACCCTACTGTACCTAATAACCTTGCTCTTATTCACATTTACTCTTAACTTTCTTCTTCCACACAATTTACCAAACTCAGTCACCAGCTTCTGCAGTTTCTCACATGAATCAGCCACCAGCGCTGTATCATCAGCGAACAACAACTGACTCACTTCCCAAGCTCTCTCATCCCCAACAGACTTCATACTTGCCCCTCTTTCCAAAACTCTTGCATTTACCTCCCTAACAACCCCATCCATAAACAAATTAAACAACCATGGAGACATCACACACCCCTGCCGCAAACCTACATTCACTGAGAACCAATCACTTTCCTCTCTTCCTACACGTACACATGCCTTACATCCTCGATAAAAACTTTTCACTGCTTCTAACAACTTTCCCCACACACCATATATTCTTAATACCTTCCACAGAGCATCTCTATCAACTCTATCATATGCCTTCTCCAGATCCATAAATGCTACATACAAATCCATTTGCTTTTCTAAGTATTTCTCACATACATTCTTCAAAGGAAACACCTGATCCACACATCCTCTACCACTTCTGAAACCACACTGCTCTTCCCCAATCTGATGCTCTGTACATGCCTTCACCCTCTCAATCAATACCCTACCATATAATTTACCAGGAATACTCAACAAACTTATACCTCTGTAATTTGAGCACTCACTCTTATCCCCTTTGCCTTTGTACAATGGCACTATGCACGCATTCCGCCAATCCTCAGGCACCTCACCATGAGTCATACATACATTAAATAACCTTACCAACCAGTCAACAATACAGTCACCCCCTTTATATATATATATATATATATATATATATATATATATATATATATATATATATATATATATATATATATATATTTTTTTTTTTTTTTCAAATTATTCGCCATTTCCCGCGATAGCGGGGTAGCGTTAAGAACAGAGGACTGGGCCTTTGAGGGAATATCCTCACCTGGCCCTCTTCTCTGTTCCCTCTTTTGGAAAATTAAAAAAAAAAACGAGAGGGGAGGATTTCCAGCCCCCGGCTCCCTTCCCTTTTAGTCGCCTTCTACGACACGCAGGGAATACGTGGGAAGTATTCTTTCTCCCCTATCCCCAGGGACATATATATATATGTATATATATATATATATATATATATATATATATATATATATATATATATATATATGATATATATACAGTAGGGTTGAGGGACAAGTCAATTGGGAGGTAAGTTTGAATGGAGAAAAACTGGAGGAAGTGAAATGTTTTAGATATCTGGGAGTGGATTTGGCAGCAGGTGGAACCATGGAAGCGGAAGTGAATCATAGGGTGGGGGAGGGGGGCGAAAGTTCTGGGAGGGTTAAAGAATGTGTGGAAGTCGAGAACATTATCTTGGAAAACAAAAATGGGTATGTTTGAAGGAATAGTGGTTCCAACAATGTTATATGGTTGCGAGGTGTGGGCTACAGATAGAGTTGAGGAGAGGAGGGTGGATGTGCTGGAAATGAGATGTTTGATGACAATATGTGATGTGAGGTGGTTTGATCGAGTAAGTAATAATAGGGTAAGAGAGATGTATGGTAATAAAAAGAGTGTGGTTGAGAGAGCAGAAGAGGGTGTTTTGAAATGGTTTGGTCACACGGAGAGAATGAGTGAGGAAAGATGGACCAAGAGGATATATGTGTTAGAGGTGGAGGGAATGAGTAGAAGTGGGAGGCAGATTGGAGGTGGAAAGATGGAGTGAAAAAGATTTTGAGTGATCGGGGCCTGAACATGCAGGAGGGTGAAAGGCGTGCATGGAATAGAGTGAATTAGAACAATGTGGTATACCGGGGTCAATGTTCTGTCAATGGATTGAACCAGGGCATATGTAGCATCTGGGGTAAACCATGTAAAGTTCTGTGGGGCCTGGATGTGGAAATGGAGCTGTGGTTTCGGTGCATTATTACATGACAGCTAGAGAGTGAGTGTGAACGAATGTGGCCTTTGTTGTCTTTTCCTAGCGCTACCTATCATCCACATCACTGCTTCCCTAAATACATCCTATTCCTCCCCCACTCCCCTTACCTCCTTTGTTCTCACCTTTCTCCATTCTGTACTCAGTCTCTCCTGGTACTGTCTCACACAAGTATCCTTCCCAAGCTCACTTACTCTCGCCACTCTCTTCACCCCAACATTCTCTCTTCTTTTCTGAAAACCTCTACAAATCTTCACCTTCGCCTCCACAAGATAATGATCAGACATCCCTCCAGTTGCACCTCTTAGCACATTAACATCCAAAAGTCTCTCTTTCGTGCACCTATCAATTAACACGTAATCCTATAATGCTCTCTGGCCATCTCTCATACTTACATACGTATATTTATGTATATCTGTTTTTAAACCAGGTATTCCCAATCACCAGCCCTTTTTCAGCACGTAAATCTACAAGCTCTTCACCATTTCCATTTACAACACTGAACACCCCATGTATACCAATTATTCCATCAACTGCCACAATACTCACCTTTGCATTCAAATCACCCTTCACTATAATCCGGTCTCGTGCATCAAAACTACTAACACACTCATTCAGCTGCTCCCAAAGCACTTGCTTCTCATGATCTTTCTTCTCATGCCCAGGTGCATATGCACCAATAATCACCTATCTCTCCCCATCCACATTCAGTTTTACCCATATCAATCTAGAGTTTACTTTCTTACACTCTATCACATACTCCCACCACTCCTGTTTCAGGAGTAGTGGTACTCCTTCCCTTGCTCTTGTCCTCTCACTAACCCCTGACTTTACTCCCAAGATATTCCCAAATCACTCTTCCCCTTTACCCTTGACCTTCGTTTCACTCAGAGCCATAAGTACATATATTAAGAATATATGGTGTGGGAGGCAAGTTGTTAGAAGCAGTGAAAAGTTTTTATCGAGGATGTAAGGCATGTGTACGTGTAGGAAGAGAGGAAAGTGATTGGTTCTCAGTGAATGTAGGTTTGCGGCAGGGGTGTGTGATGTCTCCATGGTTGTTTAATATGTTTATGGATGGGGTTGTTAGGGAGATGAATGCAAGAGTTTTGGAAAGAGGGGCAAGTATGAAATCTGTTGGGGATGAGAGAGCTTGGGAAGTGAGTCAGTTGTTGTTCGCTGATGATACAGCGCTGGTGGCTGATTCATGTGAGAAACTGCAGAAGCTGGTGGCTGAGTTTGGTAAAGTGTGTGAAAGAAGAAAGTTAAGAGTAAATGTGAATAAGAGCAAGGTTATTAGGTACAGTAGGGTTGAGGGTCAAGTCAATTGGGAGGTGAGTTTGAATGGAGAAAAACTGGAGGAAGTGAAGTGTTTTAGATATCTGGATCTGGCAGCGGATGGAACCATGGAAGCGGAAGTGGATCATAGGGTGGGGGAGGGGGGCGAAAATTCTGGGAGCCTTGAAGAATGTGTGGAAGTCGAGAACATTATCTCGGAAAGCAAAAATGGGTATGTTTGAAGGAATAGTGGTTCCAACAATGTTGTATGGTTGCGAGGCGTGGGCTATGGATAGAGTTGTGCGCAGGAGGATGGATGTGCTGGAAATGAGATGTTTTAGGACAATGTGTGGTGTGAGGTGGTTTGATCGAGTAAGTAACGTAAGGGTAAGAGAGATGTGTGGAAATAAAAAGAGCGTGGTGAGAGAGCAGAAGAGGGTGTTTTGAAATGGTTTGGGCACATGGAGAGAATGAGTGAGGAAAGATTGACCAAGAGGATATATATGTGTCGGACGTGGAGGGAACGAGGAGAAGAGGGAGACCAAATTGGAGGTGGAAAGATGGAGTGAAAAAGATTTTGTGTGATCGGGGCCTGAACATGCAGGAGGGTGAAAGGAGGGCAAGGAATAGAGTGAATTGGAGCGATGTGGTATACCGGGGTTGACGTGCTGTCAGTGGATTGAATCAAGGCATGTGAAGCGTCTGGGGTAAACCATGGAAAGCTGTGTAGGTATGTATATTTGCGTGTGTGGACGTATGTATATACATGTGTATGGGGGTGGGTTGGGCCATTTCTTTCGTCTGTTTCCTTGCGCTACCTCGCAAACGCGGGAGACAGCGACAAAGCAAAAAAAAAAAAATATACATATATATATATATATATATATATATATATATATATATATATATATATATATGTATATATATATATATATATATATATATATATATATATATATATATGTATATATATATATATATATATATATATATATATATATATATATATATATATATATGTATATATATATATATATATATATATATATATATATATATATATATATATTATCCCTGGGGATAGGGGAGAAAGAATACTTCCCACGTATTCCCTGCGTGTCGTAGAAGGCGACTAAAAGGGGAGGGAGCGGGGGGCTGGAAATCCTCCCCTCTCGTTTTTTTTTGATTTTCCAAAAGAAGGAACAGAGAACGAGGCCAGGTGAGGACATTCCCTCAGAGGCCCAGTCCTCTGTTCTTAACGCTACCTTGCTAATGCGGGAAATGGCGAATAGTATGAAAGAAAAGATATATATATATATATATATATATATATATATATATATATATATATATATTTTTATACATATATATATATATATATATATATATATATATATATATATATATATATATATATGTATATATATATATATATATATATATATATTTTTTTTTTCTTTTTTTATACTTTGTCGCTGTCTCCCGCGTTTGCGAGGTAGCGCAAGGAAACAGACGAAAGAAATGGCCCAACCCCCCCATACACATGTATATACATACGTCCACACACGCAAATATACATACCTACACAGCTTTCCATGGTTTACCCCAGACGCTTCACATGCCTTGATTCAATCCACTGACAGCACGTGAACCCCGGTATACCACATCGCTCCAATTCACTCTATTCCTTGCCCTCCTTTCACCCTCCTGCATGTTCAGGCCCCGATCACACAAAATCTTTTTCACTCCATCTTTCCACCTCCAATTTGGTCTCCCTCTTCTCCTTGCTCCCTCCACCTCCGACACATATATCCTCTTGGTCAATCTTTCCTCACTCATCCTCTCCATGTGCCCAAACCACTTCAAAACACCCTCTTCTGCTCTCTCAACCACGCTCTTTTT
The DNA here is from genome assembly GCF_036320965.1 of Panulirus ornatus. Taxonomy (NCBI): domain Eukaryota; kingdom Metazoa; phylum Arthropoda; class Malacostraca; order Decapoda; family Palinuridae; genus Panulirus; species Panulirus ornatus. The sequence continues at coordinate 21,618,993 of NC_092252.1, read as the reverse complement.
ATTTCCACACATCTCTCTTACCCTTACGTTACTCACTCGATCAAACCACCTCACACCACACATTGTCCTCAAACATCTCATTTCCAGCACCTCCATCCTCCTGCACACAACTCTATCCATAGCCCACGCCTCGCAACCATACAACATTGTTGGAACCACTATTCCTTCAAACATACCCATTTTTGCTTTCCGAGATAATGTTCTCGACTTCCACACATTCTTCAAGGCCCCCAGAACTTTCGCCCCCTCCCCCACCCTATGATCCACTTCCGCTTCCATGGTTCCATCCGCTGCCAGATCCACTCCCAGATATCTAAAACACTTCACTTCCTCCAGTTTTTCTCCACTCAAACTCACCTCCCAATTGACTTGACCCTCAACCCTACTGTACCTAATAACCTTGCTCTTATTCACATTTACTCTTAACTTTCTTCTTCCACACAATTTACCAAACTCAGTCACCAGCTTCTGCAGTTTCTCACATGAATCAGCCACCAGCGCTGTATCATCAGCGAACAACAACTGACTCACTTCCCAAGCTCTCTCATCCCCAACAGACTTCATACTTGCCCCTCTTTCCAAAACTCTTGCATTTACCTCCCTAACAACCCCATCCATAAACAAATTAAACAACCATGGAGACATCACACACCCCTGCCGCAAACCTACATTCACTGAGAACCAATCACTTTCCTCTCTTCCTACACGTACACATGCCTTACATCCTCGATAAAAACTTTTCACTGCTTCTAACAACTTTCCCCACACACCATATATTCTTAATACCTTCCACAGAGCATCTCTATCAACTCTATCATATGCCTTCTCCAGATCCATAAATGCTACATACAAATCCATTTGCTTTTCTAAGTATTTCTCACATACATTCTTCAAAGGAAACACCTGATCCACACATCCTCTACCACTTCTGAAACCACACTGCTCTTCCCCAATCTGATGCTCTGTACATGCCTTCACCCTCTCAATCAATACCCTACCATATAATTTACCAGGAATACTCAACAAACTTATACCTCTGTAATTTGAGCACTCACTCTTATCCCCTTTGCCTTTGTACAATGGCACTATGCACGCATTCCGCCAATCCTCAGGCACCTCACCATGAGTCATACATACATTGAATAACCTTACCAACCAGTCAACAATACAGTCACCCCCTTTTTTAATAAATTCCACTGCAATACCATCCAAACCTGCTGCCTTGCCGGCTTTCATCTTCCGCAAAGCTTTCACTACCTCTTCTCTGTTTACCACATCATTTTCCCTAACCCTCTCACTTTGCACACCACCTTGACCAAAACACCCTATATCTGCCACTCTATCATCAAACACATTCAACAAACCTTCAAAATACTCACTCCATCTCCTTCTCACATCACCACTACTTGTTATCACCTCCCCATTTGCGCCTTTCACTGAAGTTCCCATTTGCTCCCTTGTCTTACGCACTTTATTTACCTCCTTCCAGAACATCTTTTTATTCTCCCTAAAATTTAATGATACTCTCTCACCCCAACTCTCATTTGCCCTTTTTTTCACCTCTTGCACCTTTCTCTTGACCTCCTGTCTCTTTCTTTTATACATCTCCCACTCAATTGCATTTTTTCCCTGGAAAAATCGTCCCTGGGGATAGGGGTGAAAGAATACTTCCCACGCATTCCTCGCGTGTCGTATGAAAGCGACTAAAGGGGACGGGAGCGGGGGGCCAGAAATCCTCCCCTCCTTGTATTCTTTTTTTTTATTTTTAACTTTATGAAATGGGAAACAGAAGAAGGAGTCACGCGGGGAGTGCTCATCCTCCTCGAAGGCTCAGATTGGGGTGCCTAAATGTGTGTGGATGTAACCAAGATGTGAAAAAAGGAGAGATAGGTAGTATGTTTGAGGAAAGGAACTTGGATGTTTTGGCTCTGAGTGAAATGAAGCTCAAGGGTAAAGGGGAAGAGTGGTTTGGGAATGTCTTGGGAGTAAAGTCAGGGGTTAGTGAGAGGACAAGAGCAAGGGAAGGAGTAGCAGTACTCCTGAAACAGGAGTTGTGGGAGTACGTGATAGAATGTAGGAAAGTAAATTCTCGATTAATATGGGTAAAACTGAAAGTTGATGGAGAGAGATGGGTGATTATTGGTGCATGAGAAGGAAGATCATGAGAGGCAAGTGTTTTGGGAGCATCTGAATGAGTGTGTTAGTGGTTTTGATGCACGAGACCGGGTTATAGTAATTGGTGATTTGAATGCAAAGGTGAGTAATGTGGCAGTTGAGGGAATAATTGGTATACATAGGGTGTTCAGTGTTGTAAATGGAAATGGTGAAGAGCTTGTAGATTTATGTGCTGAAAAAGGACTGATGATTGGGAATACCTGGTTTAAAAAGCGAGATATACATAAGTATACTTATGTAAGTAGGAGAGATGGCCAGAGAGCGTTATTGGATTACGTGTTAATTGACAGGCGCGCGAAAGAGAGACTTTTGGATGTTAATGTGCTGAGAGGTGCAACTGGAGGGATGTCTGATCATTATCTTGTGGAGGCTAAGGTGAAGATTTGTATGGGTTTTCAGAAAAGAAGAGTGAATGTTGGGGTGAAGAGGGTGGTGAGAGTAAGTGAGCTTGGGAAGGAGACTTGTGTGAGGAAGTACCAGGAGAGACTGAGTACAGAATGGAAAAAGGTGAGAACAATGGAAGTAAGGGGAGTGGGGGAGAAATGGGATGTATCTAGGGAATCAGTGTTGGATTGCACAAAAATGCTTGTGGCATGAGAAGAGTGGGAGGTGGGTTGATTAGAAAGGGTAGTGAGTGGTGGGATGAAGAAGTAAGAGTATTAGTGAAAGAGAAGAGAGAGGCATTTGGACGATTTTTGCGGGGAAAAAATGCAATTGAGTGGGAGATGTATAAAAGAAAGAGACAGGAGGTCAAGAGAAAGGTGCAAGAGGTGAAAAAAAGGGCAAATGAGAGTTGGGATGAGAGAGTATCATTAAATTTTAGGGAGAATAAAAAGATGTTCTGGAAGGAGGTAAATAAAGTGCGTAAGACAAGGGAGCAAATGGGAACTTCAGTGAAGGGCGCAAATGGGGAGGTGATAACAAGTAGTGGTGATGTGAGAAGGAGATGGAGTGAGTATTTTGAAGGTTTGTTGAATGTGTTTGATGATAGAGTGGCAGATATAGGGTGTTTTGGTCGAGGTGGTGTTCAAAGTGAGAGGGTTAGGGAAAATGATTTGGTAAACAGAGAAGAGGTAGTAAAAGCTTTGCGGAAGATGAAAGCCGGCAAGGCAGCAGGTTTGGATGGTATTGCAGTGGAATTTATTAAAAAAGGGGGTGACTGTATTGTTGACTGGTTGGTAAGGTTATTTAATGTATGTATGATTGGTTCTCAGTGAATGTAGGTTTGCGACAGGGGTGTGTGATGTCTCCATGGTTGTTTAATTTGTTTATGGATGGGGTTGTTAGGGAGGTGAATGCAAGAGTTTTGGAAAGAGGGGCAAGTATGAAGTCTGTTGGGGATGAGAGAGCTTGGGAAGTGAGTCAGTTGTTGTTAGCTGATGATACAGCGCTGGTGGCTGATTCATGTGAGAAACTGCAGAAGCTGGTGACTGAGTTTGGTAAAGTGTGTGAAAGAAGAAAGTTAAGAGTAAATGTGAATAAGAGCAAGGTTATTAGGTACAGTAGGGTTGAGGGTCAAGTCAATTGGGAGGTGAGTTTGAATGGAGAAAAACTGGAGGAAGTGAAGTGTTTTAGATATCTGGGAGTGGATCTGGTAGCGGATGAAACCATGGAAGCGAAAGTGGATCATAGGGTGGGGGAGGGTGCGAAAATTCTGGGAGCCTTGAAGAATGTGTGGAAGTCGAGAACATTATCTCGTAAAGCAAAAATGGGTATGTTTGGAGGAATAGTGGTTCCAACAATGTTGTATGGTTGCGAGGCGTGGGCTATGGATAGAGTTGTGTGCAGGAGGATGGATGTGCTGGAAATGAGATGTTTGAGGACAATGTGTGGTGTGAGGTGGTTTGATCGAGTAAGTAACGTAAGGGTAAGAGAGATGTGTGGAAATAAAAAGAGCTTGGTTGAGAGAGCAGAAGAGGGTGTTTTGAAATGGTTTGGGCACATGGAGAGAATGAGTGAGGGAAAGATTGACCAAGAGGATATATGTGTCGTAGGTGGAGGGAACGAGGAGAAGAGGGAGACCAAATTGGAGGTGGAAAGATGGAGTGAAAAAGATTTTGTGTGATCGGGGCCTGAACATGCAGGAGGGTGAAAGGAGGGCAAGGAATAGAGTGAATTGGAGCGATGTGGTATACCGGGGTTGACGTGCTGTCAGTGGATTGAATCAAGGCATGTGAAGCGTCTGGGTAAACCATGGAAAGCTGTGTAGGTATGTATATTTGCGTGTGTGGACGTATGTATATACATGTGTATGGGGGGGGTTGGGCCATTTCTTTCGTCTGTTTCCTTGCGCTACCTCGTAAACGCGGGAGACAGCGACAAAGCAAAAAAAAAAAAAAAGTAGGAGAGATGACCAGAGAGCGTTATTGGATTACGTGGTAATTGATAGGCGCTGGAAAGAGACTTTTGGATGTTAATTTGCTGAGAGGTGCAACTGGAGGGATGTCTGATCATTATTTGGTGGAGGCGAAGGTGAAGATTTGTAGAGGTTTTCCGAAAAGAAGAGAGAATGTTGGGCTGAAGAGAGTGGTGAGAGTTAGTGAGCTTGGGAAGGAGACTTATGAGGGGAAGTACCAGGAGAGACTGAGTACAGAATGGAAATAGGTGATAACAAAGGAGTTAAAGGGAGTGGGGGAGGAATGGGATGTATTTAGAGAAGCAGTGATGGCTTGTGCAAAAGATGCTTGTGGCATGAGAAGCGTGGGAGGTGGGCAGATTAGAAAGGGTAGTGAATGGTGGGATGAAGTTGTAAGATTATTAGTGAAAGCGAAGACAGAGGCATTTGGAGGATTTTTGCAGGGAAATAATACAAATGAGTGGGAGATTTATAAAAGAAAGAGGCAGGAGGCAAAGAGAAAGGTGCAAGAGGCAAAAAAGAGGGCAAATGAGGGTTTGGGTGAGAGAGTATCATTAAATTTTAGGGAGAATAAAATGATATTTTTGAAGGAGGTAAATAAAATGCATAAGACAGGGGAAGAAATGGGAACATCAGTGAAGGGGACTAATGGGGAGGTGATAACAAATAGTGGTGATGTAAGGAGATGGAGTGAATATTTTGTAGGTTTGGTGAATGTGTTTGATGATAGAGTGGCAGAAATAGGGTGTTTTAGTTGAGGTGATGTGCAAAGTGAGAGGGTTAGGGAGAATGATTTGGTAAACAGAGGACAGGTAGTAAAAGCTTTGCGGAAGATGAAAGCCGGCAAGGCAGCAGGTTTTGATGATATTGCCGTGGAATTAATTAAAAAAGGGGTTGACTGTATTGTTGACTGGTTGGTAAGGTTATTTGATGTATGTATGACTCATGGTGAGGTGCCTCAGGACTGGCAGAATGTTTGCATAGTGCCATTGTACAAAGGCAAAGGGGGATAAGAGTGAGTGCTCAAATTACAGAGGTATAAGTTTGTTGAGTATTCCTGGTAAATTATATGGGAGGGTATTGATTGAGAGGGTGAAGGCATGTACAGAGCATCAGATTGGGGAAGAGCAGTGTGGTTTCAGAAGTGGTAGATGATGTGTGGATCAGGTGTTTGCTTTGAAAAAAGTATGTGAGAAGTGGTTAGTAAAGCAAATGGATTTGTATATAGCATTTATGGATCTGGAGAAGGCATATGATAGAGTTGGTAGAGATGCCTTGTGGAAGGTATTAAGAATATATGGTGTGGGAGGTAAGTTGCTAGAAGCATTGAAAAGTTTTTATCGAGGATGTAAGGCATGTGTACGTGTAGGAAGAGAGGAAAGCGCTTGGTTCTCAGTGAATGTTAATTTGCGGCAGGGGTGTGTGATGTCTCCATGGTTGTTTAATTTGTTTATGGATGGGGTTGTTAGGAAGGTGAATGCAAGAGTTTTGGAAAGAGGGATAAGTATCCAATCTGTTGTGGATGAGAGAGCTTGAGAAGTGAGTCAGTTGTTGTTCGCTGATGATACAGCGCTGGTGGCTGATTCAGGAGAGAAACTGCAGAAGCTGGTGACTGAGTTTGGTAAAGTGTATGAATGAAGAAAGCTGAGAGTAAATGTGAATAAGAGCAAGGTTATTAGGTACAGTAGGGTTGAAGGACAAGTCAATTGGGAGGTAAGTTTGAATTGGAAAAACTGGAGGAAGTGAAGTGTTTTAGATATCTGGGAGTGGATTTGGCAGCGATGGAACCATGGAAGCGGAAGTGAGTCATAGGGTGGGGGAGGGTGCGAAAGTTCTTTGAGCGTTGAAAAATGTATGGATGTGCCGGAAATGAAATGTTGGATGATAAAATGTGGTGTGAGATAGTTTGATCCAATAAGTAATGAAAGAGGAAGAGAGATGTGTGGTAAAAGAAAGAGTATGGTTGAGATAGCAGAAGAGGGTGTTTCGAAATGGTTTGGTTACATGGAGAGAATAAGTCAGGAAAGACTGAGAGAGAGGATATAAGTGTTATAGGTGGAGGGAACGAGGAGAAGTGATAGACCAAATTGTTATTACCTCCCCATTACCCCCCTTCACCGATGTTCCTATTTGTTCTCTTGTCTTACGCACTATTTACCTCCTTCCATCTTTTTATTCACCCAAAGATTTAATGATACTCTCTCATCCCAACTCTCATTTGCCCACTTTTTCACCTCTTGCACCTTTCTGTTGACCTCTTGCCTTTTTCTTTTACACATCTCTTAGTCATTTGCACTATTTCCCTGCAAAAATCGTCCAAATGCCTCTCTCTTCTCTTTCACTAATAATCCTACTTCTTCATCCCACCACTCACTACCCTTTCTAATCTGCCCACCTCCCACGCTTCTCATGCCACAAGCATCTTGATATCTTGTGATAGCAGTGACCATAGTTACCTGAAATGTTGATTATATGGAAGCTTTTTCATAGATTTTATATGGACAGTCTTACTTTATTCCTGGGATAGGGGAGAAAGAATGCTTCCCACGCATTCCTCACGTGTCGTAGAAGGCAACTAAAGAGGACGGGAGTGGGAGGCTAGAAACCCTCCTCTCCTTTTATTTTAACTTTCTAAAAGGGGAAACAGAAGAAGGAGTCACATGGAGAGTGCTCATTTTCCTCGAAGGCTCCGATTGGGATGTCTAAATGTGTGTGGATGTAACCTAGATGAGAAAAAAGGAGAGATAGGTAGTATGTTTGAGGAAAGGAACCTGGATTTTTTGGCTGTGAGTGAAACAAAGCTCAAGGGTCAAGGGGAAGAGTGGTTTGGGAATGTCTTGGTAGTAAAGTCAGGGGTTAGTGAGAGGACAAGAGCAAGGGAAGGAGTAGCAATACTCCTGAAACAGTGAAGGGGCCTAATTGGGAGGTGATAACAAGTAATGGTGTTGTGAGAAGGATATGAAGTGAGTATTTTGAAGGTTTGTTGAATGTGTTTGATGATTGAGTGGCAGATATAGGGTGTTTTAGTCGAGGTGGTGTGCAAAGTGAGAGGGCTAGGGAGAATGATTTTGGTAAACAGAGAAGAGGTAGTAAAAGCTTTGCAGAAGATGAAAGCTGGCAAGGCAGTGGGTTTGGATGATATTGCAGTGGAATTAATTAAAAAAGGGGTTGGCTGTATTGTTGACTGGTTGGTAAGGTTATTCAATGTATGTATGACTCATGGTAAGGTGCCTGAGGACTGACACACTGCTCGCATAGTGCCATTGTGCAAAGCCAAAGGGGATAAAAGTGATTGCTCCAATTACAGAGGTATAAGTTTCTTGAGTATTCCTAGTAAATTATATGGGATGGTATTGATTGAGAGGGTGAAGTCATGTACAGAGCATCAGATTAGGGAAGAGCAGTGTGGTTTCAGAAGAGGTAGATGATGTGTGGATCAGGAGTTTACTTTGGAAAATGTATGTGAGAAGTATTTAGAAAAGCAAATGGATTTGTATGTAGCATTTATGGATCTGGAGAAGGCATATGATAGAGTTGGTAGAGATGCCCTGTGGAAGGTATTAAGAATATATGGTGTGGGAGGTATGTTGCTAGATGCAGTGAAAAGTTTTTATCGAGGATGTAAGGCACGTGTACGTGTAGGAAGAGAGGAAAGCGCTTGGTTCTTAGTAAATGTTAGTTTGCGGCAGGAGTGGCTGATGTCTCCATGGTTGTTTAATTTGTTTATGGATGGGGCTGTTAGGGAGGTGAATGCAAGCATTTTGGAAAGAGGGGCAAGTATGCAGTCTGTTGTGGATGAGAGAGCTTGGGAAGTGAGTCAGTTGTTGTTCACTGATGATACAGCGCTGGTGGCTGATTCATGTGAGAAACTGCAGAAGCTGGTGACTGACTTTGGTAAAGTGTGGGAATGAAGAAAGCTTAGAGTAAATGTGGGTAAGAATAAGGTTATTAGGTACAATAGGGTTGAAGGACAAGTCAATTGGGAGGTAAGTTTGAATGGAGAAAAACTGGAAGAAGTGAAGTGTTTTAGATATCTGGGAGTGGATTTGGCAGCGGATGGAACCATGGAAGCGGAAGTGAATCATAGGGTGGGGGAGGGGATGAAAGTTCTTGGAGAGTTGAAAAATGTGTGGAAGTTGAGAATGTTATCTTGGAAAGCAAATATGGGTATGTTTGAGGGAATAGTGGTTCCAACAATGTTATATGGTTGCAAGGCGTGAACTATAGATAGAGTTGTGAGGAGGAGGGTGGATGTGCTGGAAATGAGATGTTGGAGGACAATATGTGGTTTGAGATGGTTTGATCCAGTAAGTAATGAAAGGGTAAGAGAGATGTGTGGTAAAAAAAAAGAGTATGGTTGAGAGAGCAGAAGAGAGTGTTTTGAAATGGTTTGGTCACATGGAGAGAATGAGTGAGGAAAAACTGACAAAGAGGATATATGTGTTAGAGGTGGAGGGAACGCAGAGAAGTGGGAGACCAAATTGGTGGTGGAAAGATGGAGTGAAAAAGATTTTGAATGATCGGGGTCTGAACATACAGGAGGGTGAAAGGCGTGTAAGGAATAGAGTGAATTGGAACGATGTGGTATACTGGGGTTGACATGCTGTCAATGGATTGAAGCAGGGCATATGAAGCATCTGGGGTAAACCATGGAAAGTTTTGTAGGGCCTGGATGTGGTAAGGGAGCTGTGGTTTTGATGCATTATATATGACAGCTAGAGAGTGAGTGTGAACGAATGTGCCCCTCGTTGTCTTTTCCTAGCACTACATCGCGCACATGCGGGGGGGAGGGGGTTTTCATTTCATGTGTGGCGGGATGGCGAGGGGAATGAATATAGGCAGACAGTATGAATTATGTACGTGTATATATGCATAAGTCTGTGTCTGTATATATATGCATACGTTGAGATGTATAGGTATGTATATGTGCGTGTGTGGATGTGCATGTATGTACATGTGTATGTGGGTGGTTTGGGCCATTCTTTCGTCTGTTTCCTTACGCTACCTCACTAACGCGGGAGACAGCGACAAAGTATAATAAGTAAATATAAGATTTATATATACATACACAGACATATACATATATACACATGTACATAATTCATACTTGCTGCCTTTATTCATTCACGTCGCCACCTCGCCACACATGAAAAGACAACCCCCTCCCCACGCGCGTGCATGAAGTAGCTCTAGGAAAAGACAACAAAGGCCACATTTGTACAAACTCAGTCTCTAGCTGTCATGTATAATGCACCGAAACCACAGCTACCTTTCCACATCCAGGCCCCACAAAACTTTCCATGGTTTGCCCCAGAGGCTTCACATGCCCTGGTTCAATCCATTATCAGCATGTTGACCCTGGTATACCACATCATTCCAATTCACCCTTTTCCTTGCATTCCTTTCACCCTCCTGCATGTTCAGGCCCCGATCACTCAAATCTTTTTCACTCCATCCTTCCACCACCAATTTGGTCACTCACTTCTTCTTGTTCCCTCCATCTCTGATACATATATCCTCTTTCTCAATCTTTCCTCACTCATGTTCTCCATGTGACCAAACTGTTTCAATATACCCTCTTCTGCCCTGTCAACGACACTCTTTTTATTACCACACATCTTTCTTACCTGTTCATTACTTACTTGATCAAACCACCTCACACCACATATTGTCCTCAAACATTTCATTTCGAACACATCCACCCTCCTCCAAACAATCCTATCTATAGCATACGCCTTGCAACCATATAATATTGTTGGAACCACTATTCCTTTAAACATACCCATATTTGCTTTCCAAGATAATGTTCTCACCTTCTAAACATTCTTCAGCGCTCCCAGAACCTTCGCCCCCTCCCCCACCCTGTGGCTCACTTCCACTTCCATTGTTCAATCCACTGCCAAATCATCTCCCAGATATCTAAAACACTTCTCTTCCTCCAGTTTTTCTCCATTCAAACTTACCTTTCAGTTGACTTGTCCCTCAACCCTACTGTACCTTGCTTTTATACACATTTACTCTCAGCTTTTTTCTTTCACACACTTTACCAAACTCAGTCACCAGCTTCTGCAGTTTCTTACCTGAATCAGCCACCAGTGCTATATCATCAGCCAACAAGAACTTACTCACTTCCCAAGCCCTCTCATCCACAACAGATTGCATACTTGCCCCTTTCTCCAAAACCCTTGCATTCACCTCCCTAACAACCCCATCCATAAACAAATTAAACAACCATGGAGACATCATGCACCCCTGCCACAAACCGACATTCACTGGGAACCAATCACTTTCCTCTCTTCCTACTTGTACATATGCCATACATCCTCGATAAAAACTTTTCACCGTTTCTAGCAACTTACCTCTCATACCATATATTCTTAGTACCTTCCACAAAGCATGTCTATCAACTCTATCATATGCCTTCTCTAGATCCATTAATGCTGCATACAAATCCATTTGTTTTTCTAAGCAAATACCTGATCTCACATCCTCTACCACTTCTGAAACCACATTGCTCTTCCCCAATCTGATGCTCTGTACATGCCTTCACCCTCTCAATCAATACCTTCCCATACAATTTCCCAGGAATACTCAACAGACTCATACCTCTGTAATTTGAACACTCACCTTCATCCTCTTTGCCTTTGTACAATGACACTATGCATGCATTCCGCTGATCCTCAGGCACTTTATCCTGAGCCATACATAAACTGAATGTCCTCACCAATCAGTCAAAAACACAGTCACCTCATTTTTTTTTAATAAATTTCACTGCAATACCATCCAAACCCACCGCCTTGCTGGCTTTCATCTTCCGCAAGGCTTTCACTACCTCTTCTCTGTTTACCAAACCATTTTCCCTGACCCTCTCACTTCACACACCACCTCAACCAAAACACCCTATATCTGCCACTGTATTAACTAACACATTCAACAAACCTTCAAAATACTCACTCCATCTTCTTCTCACATCACCACCACTTGTTATTACCTCCCCATTACCCACCTTCACTGATATTCCCATTTGTTCTCTTGTCTTATGCACTTTTGCACTTTATTTACCTCCTTCCAAAACATCTTTTTATTCTCCCAAAAATTTAATGATACTCTCTCACCCCAACTCATTTGCCCACTTTTTCACCTCTTGCACCTTTCTGTTGACCTCTTGCCTCTTTCTTTTATACATTTCCATGTCATTTGCACTATTTCCCTGCAGAAATTGTCCGAATGCCTCTCTCTTCTCTTATACTAATAATCTTACCTCATCCCACCACTCTCTACCCTTTCTAATCTGCCCACCTCCCACACTTCTCATGCCACAAGCATCTTGACATCTTGTGATAGTAGTAACCATAGTTACCTGAAATGTTGATTATATGGAAGCTTTTTTCATAGATTTTATATGGATAGTTTTACTTTGTCCCTGGCAAAGGGGAGAAAGAATACTTCTCATGCATTCCTCACATGTCGTAGAAGGCGACTAAAGGGGACGGGAGAGGGGGCTAGAAACCCTCCCCTCCTTGTATTTTAACTTTTTAAAAGGGGAAACAGAAGAAGGAGTCACACGGGGAGTGCTCATCCTCCTCGAAGGCTCAGATTGGGATGTCTAAATGTGTGTGGATGTAACCAAGATGAGAAAAAATGAGTGATAGGTAGTATGTTTGAGGAAAGGAACCTGGATTTTTTGGCTCTGAGTGAAACGAAGCTCAAGGTTAAAGGGGAAGAGTGGTTTGGGAATGTCTTGGGAGTAAAGTCAGGGGTTAGTGAGAGGACAAGAGCAAGGGAAGGAGTAGCAATACTCCAGAAACAGGAGTTATGGGAGTATGTGATAGAGTGTAAGAAAGTAAACTCTAGATTGATATGGGTAAAAGTGAAAGATGATGGAGAGAGATGGGTGATTATTGGTGCATATGCACCTGGGCATGAGAAGAAAGATCAGGGTAGGCAAGTGTTTCGGGAGCAGTTGAGTGAGTGTGTTAGTTGTTTTGATGCACGAGACCAGGTTATAGTGATGGGAGATTTGAATGCAAAGGTGAGTAATGTCGCAGTTAAAGGAGTAATTGGTGTACATGGAGTGTTCAGTGTTGTAAATGGAAATGGTGAAGAGCTTGTAGATTTATGTGCTGAAAAAGGACTGGTGATTGGGAATACCTGGTTTAAAAAGAGAGATATCCATAAGTATACATATGTAAGCAGGAGAGATGGCCAGAGAGCATTATTGGATTACGTGCTAATTGATAGGCGCATGAAAGAGGGACTTTTGGATGTTAATATGGTGAGAGGTGCAAGTGGAGGGATGTCTGATCATTAACTTGTGGAGGCAAAGGTGAAGATTTGTAGAGGTATTCAGAAAAGAAGAGAGAATGTTGGGGTGAAGATAGTGTTGAGAGTAAGTGAGCTTGAGAAGGAGACTTGTGTGAGGAAGTACCAGGAGAGGCTGAGTAGAGAATGGAAAAAGGTGAGAACAAAGGACGTAAAGTAAGTGGGGGGGGGAATGGGATGTATTTAGGGAAGTAGTGACGGCTTGTGCAAAAGATGCTTGTGGCATGAGTAGCGTGGGAGATGGGCAGATTAGAAAGGGCCTTGTGGCATGAGGAGCATGGGAGGTGGGCAGATTAGAAAGGGTAGTGAGTAGTGGGATGAAGAAGTAAGATTATTAGTGAAAGATAAGAGAGAGGCATTTGGACAATTTTTACAGGGAAATAATGCAAATGACTGGGAGATGTATAAAAGAAAGAGGCAGGAGGTCAAGAGAAAGGTGCAAGAGGTGAAAATGAGGGAAATGAGAGTGGAGGGAAAGAGTGTCATTAAATTCTAGGGAGAATAAAAAGATGTTTTGGAAGGAGGTAAATAAAGTGCGTAAGACAAGGGAACAAATGGGAATATCAGTGAAGGGGGCTAACGGGGAGGTGATAAGAAGTGGTGGTGATGTGAGAAGGAGATGGAGTGAGTATTTTGAAGATTTGTTTAATGTGTTTGATGACAGAGTTGCAGATATAGGGTTTTTTGGTCGAGGTGGTGTGCAAAGTGAGAGGGTTAGGGAGAATGATCTGGTAAACAGAGAAGAGGCAGTAAAAGCTTTACGGAAGATGAAAGCCGGCAAGGCAGCAGGTTTAGATGATATTGCAGTGGAATTTATTAAAAAAGGGGGTGACTGTATTGTTGACTGGTTGGTAAGATCATTTAATGTATATATGACTCATGGTGAGGTGCCTGAGGATTGGCGGAATGCTTGCATGGTGCCGTTGTACAAAGGCAAAGGGGATAAAAGTGAGTGCTCAAATTACAGAGGTATAAGTTTGTTGAGTATTCCTGGAAAATTATATGGGAGGGTATTGATTGAGAGGGTGAAGGCATTTACAGAGCATCAGGTTGGGGAAGAGCAGTGTGGTGTCAGAAGTGGTAGAGGATGCGTAGATCAGGTGTTTGCTTTGAAGAATGTATGTGAGAAATACTTAGAAAAACAAATAGATTTGTATGCAGCATTTATGACTCTGGAGAAGGCATATGATAGAGTTGATAGAGATGCTCTGTGGAAGGTATTAAGAATATATAGTGTGGGAGGCAAGTTGTTAGATGTAGTGAAAAGTTTTTTTCGAGGATGTAAGGAATGTGTACGTGTAGAAAGAGAGGAAGTGATTGGTTCTCAGTGAATGTAGGTTTGTGGCAGGGGTGTGTGATGTCTTCATGGTTGTTTAATTTGTTTGTGGAAGGGGTTGTTAGGGAGATGAATGCAAGAGTTTTTGAAAGAGGGGCAAGTATGCAGCCTGTTGTGTTGTGGATGAGAGTGCTTGGGAAGTGAGTCAGTTGTTGTTCGCTGATGATACAAAACTGGTGGCTGATTCGGGTCAGAAACTGCAGAGCTAGTGATTGAGTTTGGTAAAGTGTGTGAAAGAAGAAAGCTGAGAGTAAATGTGAATAAGAGCAAGGTTATTAGGTACAGTAGGGTTGAGGGACAAGTTAATTGGGAGGCAAGTTTGAATGGAGAAAAGCTGGAGGAAGTGATGTGTTTTAGATATCTGTGAGTGGATTTGGCAGTGGGAGGAACCATGGAAGCGGAAGTGAATCATAGGGTGGGGGAGGGGCAAAAGTTCTGGGAGCATTGAAAAATGTGTGGAAGTTGAGGATGTTATCTTGGAAAACAAAAATGGGTATGTTTGAAGGAATAGTGGTTCCAACAATGATATATGGTTGCGAGGTGTGGGCTATAGATAGAGTTGTGCGCAGGAGGGTGGATGTGCTGGAAATGAGATGTTTGAGGACTATATTTGGTGTGAGGTGGTTTGATCGAGTAAGTAATGAAAAGGTAAGCGAGATGTGTGGTGATAAAAAGAGTGTGGCTGAGAGAGCAGAAAAGGGTGTTTCGAAGTGGTTTGGTCATATGGAGAGAATGAGTGAGGAAAGATTGACCAAGAGGATATAGGTGTCAGAGGTGGAGGGAACGAGGAGAAGTGGGAGACCAAATTGGAGGTGGAAAAATGGAGTGAAAAAGATTCTGAGTGATCGGGGCCTGAACATGCAGGCGGGTGAGAGGCGTGCAAGGAATAGAGTGAATTGGAACGATGTGGTGTACCGGGGTTGACATGCTGTCAGTGGATTGAACCAGGGCATGTGAAGCATCTTGGGTAAACCATGGAAAGTTCTGTTGGGCCTAGATGTGGAAAGGAAGGTGTGGTTTCAGTGCATTATACATGACAGCTAGAGCCTGAGTGTGAACAAATGTGGCCCTTGTTGTCTTTACCTAGCGCTACCTCGCACACATGCGGGGGAAAAGGAGTTGTTATTTCATGTGTGGTGGGGTGGCGATGGGAATGAATAAGGGCAGACAGTGTGAATTATGTACATGTGTATATATGTATAAGTCTGTGTGTGTATATATATGTATACATTGAGATGTATAGGTATGTAAATGTGTGTGTGTGGATGTGTATGTTTATACATGTGTATATGGGTGGGTTTGGCCATTCTTTCGTCTGTTTCCTTGCACTACCTCACTAACGCAGGAGACAGCGACAAAGTATAATAAATATAAATTAATAGTATTACTTTTATGATATATATGTCTTACTCTGTATGGATGAGAATTTTTTGTTTGAAAAAAATTCTCTTCATGGAGAGCACACATGAATGAAAAGTTAGAGGGATGAATGTTCAGTGAACAGTTTATGATTTTGATCTCAATGGGTTTTGTTTTGGGATTTTTTACGAGTACTAGATAACTGGAAAAATAATAAAAAAATTTGGTGTCCTGTTTAAAATTCCATACTATTTGCCCAGATTTAGTGAATTGTAGTTTACAGAATTGGCAAGTAGTCATTTTGTTGATTCACTTTGTTGTAAAATAGTTTTTAGTGGCATACAGCAAGTAGGCCAACAATAGTAGTATTGTCTCATGTTTCAGGAGATCCAAGTCAAGCTATCCAGCATGATGAAATTGTATTTCTCTGGCCCTTCAAAAGAAATGATATTGTTAATTCTCTTGTATTTACATTAGACCTTCTACTTATTATACCTGTAACTGCTATCTTTCACTAGTATTGATATATTTTAACAAAAAGTGACTCCATACAATCCTCGAAAATTGTAAGTCTGTTCTTTTAAAGCTTATTCTATAAGCCTCTCTAGCAAACACACCACCTCGTCCACTATGTAGAACAGGTTTCTAAGCTTACTCTGTAAGCCTCTGTAACAGACACACCGACTTGTCCACTATGTAGTAAAAGTTTTTTCTTTATAATGACTGATATGGCGCAAGCAAATAACATGCACCAATCAAGACTGTCTTGGTTGAAAGAAAAAAGGTAGAGAAAGAAAATAGAAATTAGTGAGGGCTCCACAAGTGTTTGCAGACCTGACCTTTAAAGGAGAAAAGTTATATGGAGATAGACAGACAAAAAGAAGATGGGAAGTCCACTGCTTAAGTATTTGAGGGAAGAAGGGGTTGTCATAACAGCCAGTCCTGTAGTGGCTGGTCTCCAAACAGAAGCTGTGAGAAGCAGCAGCCAGATGCATGTTGTGGGTCCTGACCTTAGGAATTGGGATACATGCAGGCAGTTCATGAGAACATTGGCCAAAATAATACCCATAGAATGGAGAGAAAGAGAACCAAGAGAGGTAATACCAGAATTAGTGAGACATGGCTTTTTATTCCATTTTAGTTAATAGAGAGGTGGAGGATGAACCATACTAGATATGTGAGTAATATTCCATACTTGGTCAAATGAAACCCCTTTACATATGAAACAGGTGCTCACAAGAAAAATTATTTTGGCACCTGTAAAACACTCTCAGCTTTTTGGAAGCAGACTTTGTAATATTTATATGTAGGGTTTCCAGGACAGAGTGGAGGATATGGTTAACCTCAACATGTTTATGTTATTACAGGGTTAATTTCAGTTTTTTATACTGAACAGAGGGAAACAAATTATTCTTAGTGATATATGGAAAAACTACATTTTAGAGCTATTGAACTTTACAAGTTTACAAGGTGAAGCGACAACAGGCACTGGCATAAGGCTATGAGTTGAAGGAGGAAGGCTACAAAAGTCACAGGTGAGGCTATATCAGACACAGATCCAAAATGCTATGCATATCTGAATTTGGAGAGGAAACATGACCACCTTGAAAAAGAAAATGAGTATTGAAGGGAGGAGGGTGGGAAAAGTAAGCATGTAAAGTGGAATCATATGTGTAAGAGTGAATAGAGGCAGCATTAGAAGAGAGAGGATGATTTATTGAGAGAAGAGAGAAAGAAAACACTTGGTGATAGGACATAGCTCGAAGGAGAACTGATATTATCAAAATAGGAGAGGGAAGTCATTTCATTGACAGACATTGTGATGGAATGGTCTGAGAGGAAACTATACCATATAGAACAGAGAGAGAGCCAGTGAAATCAAAGGAGGGGATTTTAGAAAGCAAACACTTTCACCCCTCTATGTCAAATGCTTTGTAGATGTCAAGGGCTGTGACAAAAGAATCCATGAGAAAAGAGCACCAGAGATAAGCTTACGTAGGAGAGAAGAGCACTAGTAAACTTAGCACTGTGATTCTCAGTTTTTGAGAAAGTGAGAGTTACAGTTTCAAAGACTTTGGAGATAGCTGAAGTGAGAGCATTTGGACAATAGGTGGAGGAGTCAGAACAGTTTCTTTTTCTAGGGATAGACTGCATCAAAGCTTGCCCCCGGACAGAAAGGAATGTTTGGGTTATTAGACAAGCAAAGTAGGCAAGCAAGGATTGGTGGTAGCCCAGAGGCACATTCCCATAGAGCACAATGAGATGTGCTTTCTGAGCCATAGTCCATGTCCACCTGTATCTGGGATTGTACCTGGAAGACTGTGTGCGAGGAGAATGTATGAGATGGCATACATTTGGAAGGAGGAGATGTGAGCAAAGGATTAGACTGAATCATCCATAGTGGAAGTAGAGGAAAAGAAGATATCAAAAAGAGAGGCTTTATCGATTAGACAGTTAGCAGTAGATTGATCAGCTTGGAAAAGGGGAGAAAAGGTTGTATTACAAAAGTTGTTGTAGATGGTTAATGACCAAAAAGTTTTGTTAGTAGAAATCAAGTATGCTTGGCTCTTCAAAGAACAACTTAGCATTGATTATGAGCAGAAATGAAAACAGATTGGGTTTCTGGGTAAGGGAAGAGTTACATAGTTTAGTATGTTACACATTCATCACTAGGCAAGGCCTCCTAACCAGAGAATTAGTACCCATTTTAAGGAAGGTAAATAAAAAAACTTTGCAGGGGTAACTGATTAGCTCTCCCATAGTGTCAAACTTGGCCTTTTGAGGGGGAGATAGAAGATGAGCATGCCCTTGTAGAAATAATAGAAATAAGATTATGGTTAGAGAACCCTAAGGGGGCATATATTGTGTGTGTATAGTTAGAGAGTTCATTGGTATAAAAAAGGTCAAGTGTGTTAGAAGAGTGGTCATGATGGTTGGGAACTCAGGTAGAGTGTTTAGTAAATTGTTCCAGACTGTTAAGGAAGAAAAAAGCCTCAGCTTTAGGATCATCCTGGTTAGAGCCTAACCAATCATTGTGGTGTGCATTGAAATACCCTGCATTGAGAATCTTACCATGTAGATGAGACAAGGGCAGAGCTTCTTGACAAGAAGTCAAATAGTCCAAAAGTTGTACTTAGCTGAGGGATTGGGGATGGGAGGGATGAATGAAATACAAAAACAGGGTAATAGAAGGTGGAGAGATTTTGAGCTGGATGTCATCAAAGTTAGGAAACTCAAGTTTCATGGGGTGAACAAAAGGTGTTTCTGTCCTGCACAAGGTACAAACTCCACCTTTGGAGTGAAAATGAAGATAGAAATTATAGTTGGAGGTCTGATAGTTTAGAGGAGTAGCAGCCTTGGACAGTTGGATTTCAGAGAGGTGTGAAAGAATGGGGTAGGAGGTAATCAGATGGTGTTCAACAGTTGGAAGGTTAAGAATTAAGACCACGTATGGTGCAGATGTGGATAGAAAAAGAGCCAGGTCTAGTAGTAGTTGCTAAGTAAGTGGGATGTATTCCAGTTGCATGAAGGAAGTCGAGTGGGTCCTGGGATCTGCCCAACACCTCTCAGCCAATGATGCCCCTCCAAAGTGCCAGAAAATTCTGTAATGCTTTTGCTCCCTTAAATTACAGAGTTTAGAAAGCAAGGAAAAAATAGAGAGATTAAAATGTGTGTTTTGTAGTGTCAATTGTTGTATGTGAGGAAAAGAGAGTGGAATTGGATGCCAGCAACCCTCATGTGGTTAAGGGAATGGAAAAAAGACAATGATCTGGGCTGCACTGCAGCCTCAATCCTCAGTGATCTGGGCTGCACTGCAGCCTCAATCCTTGGCAAAACTCTGGCAGTAGTACCTTACCGATTGGTGGTTGCTTGCCACCCACTATGGAACAGCAGCCGCAGTGGGTGCCACCTGTGTATTGCTTTCATTTGATGTATAAGTTGTGCATACCACTTCCATTGGTTCAACATTGCTGTGTGTTTGGTTTTCATTTATAAACAAGGCTATTGTATAGATTATGGAAAGGAAAACACTTGAAACTTTCGATTGTAACAGTCTGTACTCATAGTATTGTGGTAGTGTGCTTGTTAGTAGGGCTTCTTGAGCTTTTGTTTTTTCTGTCATGTGATGTTGGAGCTCTTGGTGTTAACCAAACTGCTTCACTGGTGAGGAGAGACTGCTGTTAGGGCACTGATTAATCAGTCTGTAGGAGCAGGTGAAATAATGGTTAAAGATTTTATTGGGATTTAACCTTAACCCAAAGGGAGTAGAACTCTTTCGTTTTCTTTGTTTGGCAACCTTCCCTGGAGGGAGAAAGCCTTTTGTGAGTTTAAGATTAATTTTTCTAATGTTGATGTTCCCTCCACAGACATGTGAAAGACCTGGTGATCTTGACCTCTGGCACTGTGGTGCTTGGAACCATCTCCACTTACTTTTGGCTCCTTTGGCTTCTGGTAAGATGATAAACACTTTGATAGTTTACATGTCCCATTTGATTATTTTCTGTGATGGTTACACCCTTCCCATGCTCTGTAGAGGATTCATTCTAAGGGAAAGTCATGCAAAGTAAACCTAGATTTACATAATAAAAGGGGATTCTTGTTCCAGTCCCACTTCCTAACCCAATGTTTGTATACCTGTTTCACAAATACAAACAAAAAAATTGTATACATAGTGCATAAGATAAGGCATGCGTCACAGTGATTGGAGCTTAAAGATTAGTGCATGTGCCAAGGAGCTGACCCTGTTGTTTTTTTTTCAGCTTACGTGTTTTTATTGTCTTTCTTGTTTGTCTTTTATTCAATAGATATATTTCATCATGATGTGGTCCATCCTTGATTATGCATAGTTTTCATTTCAGTTTTTTAGATTTTTATTCCTACAATAACTGTCTTTCCCACTATAATAAGGTAGCATCAGTAACATATGAACAGTGGCCTCATTTGCAGACATCCAGTCTCCAGTTCTCATGCATGATGTACCAATGCCCGAGACCACCATACACATCCAAACTCCCCAGACCTCTCCAATGTTTCCCTTGATTGTTTCATATGCCCAGGTTCAGTTCACTGACAGTACATCACCCCCATTGCACACCTCTTTCCCCCTAAAATACCAGTATTCAGTCCCAAGTATTCCAAAGCATTTTTTACTCCATTCTTCCATCTCTTTGGATTCCCATTACTTCTTGCTCCCACTACACCTAACACAGAGATTCTATATGTCAGTCCCTGGTCACTCGTCCACTCTATATATCTGAACCATTTCAGCACATCTAGGTCAGCCCTCTTGACTGCACTGTGCCTTCTACTGTGCTTTCTCTTTTAGGCTCATTTCTTACACAATTAAGTCACCTCATACCACATGTCCTTAAACATTTTATTTCGATGACATTCAACCTCTTCATTTCATTTTGATGACATTCAACGTCTTCCTTTCTTTTGCTTGCATTGCCCAAGATTCACATCCATACAACATTATCAGGAATACTGTACTTTCACACATAACCATCTTTACCCTTACAGACACTGACCTTTCTTACTACACACTTGATAATGCTCCTAGGATTATAAACCCCTCCTCCACCTTATGACCCATTTCAGCCCCTATGGTCCCATCCACTGCCATGTCTGCTCCCAGGTACTCCTCTTCCATTAGGTCATCCTGATAAAATTTCACACAGCCCATCCTGTCTCAACGTCCTCCTGTAGTATATTACCTTACTTTTGCTTACAATCATTTTCACCTTTTAACCCATGCCTTCATACAAGAGCACAATGCATGTACTTTGATCATTCTCAGGCACCTCACCTTGGGTGACATATTTTGAGCAGCCTAGCAATCCATGCAGCACCACTATCACCCTCTTTTTTGAGAAACAGTTTGTCTCATCCACTCCAGATGTTTTCCCACTAGTCATCTTGCACCAGGTTTTACTACCTACTCATTTTACGGTCCCATTCACTTGACTCTCATTTCATTGCCACATTTTCCTAAACATACCACATCTGCCTCCATGTCAGTGGCTCCCGTTTGTACATAAGTAGGTCAGTGTACCACATGACATTCCTTTTAGAAGCTTCCATGGTATATCAATATAATATATGAGAATCTGTTTGCAAGTTATCCAGCCATGCCTGCAAATCACTGGGACTTGTTAGTTGTTGTTAATAGGGGGGTAATGGGGTCTGGGATGGTATGTGGCTTAAGCCTTAAATTTTTCAGTAACTGTTAGAACTATGAGAAATCTATTTCATTGATAAAGCACCTAATAGGCTATGAGTGTCTGGAACTTAGACCTACACTACTTCAGAGTTACAGTGCTTTGAAATACAGTATCTGTGATACTTAAAGTCAAATCCATGTTCCATAAATGATTTTACAACTGTTATGTAAGTGGAAGCTAGCAATTTCTAGTCTACACGAGCCCTCATTTTCCATGTTATCAGACACATTCAGCAGTCTTTCAAAATCCTTTTCTATCTCTTTTTCACATTTTCCTTATCTCATACCACTTTTTCATCTTCCTTCCTCACCATCGCCTCCAGTTATTCTCTTGCTCTTTTAAATCATTACCTCCATGGACATCAGTATTTTTATACTCTCTGAGGCTCATTGTTATTCTGTCATTATCTTTCTTCAGCCATCTGTTTTAGCTCCTGATCTTTTTTTCTTGGCACACTAGTTTTTTCTATAGTACTCCTCCCAGATGTTTGCAGTCTTTACATTTAGAGACTATCCATGCACCTCCCTTCTCTCTTTCTCTGTCATTTCAAATTCCTCGTTCCACATCTCAATACCTTTTCAAAGATATTCACATCCTGCATTTTGCACCATGTGCATTTCACCTGCACGTATAAACACTACTTTCATAGATACCCTCTACACCTCTTCCACCTACCCTCTGTATGCCATTCTGTACTCAGTCTTGCTGCACAGAGGCCACTTTTCCAAACTTTCTATCTTTTTCCATTTCTTTCACTCATATGTCATTTACTGGCCTCCACCATCTTGTGTAGATGGACCCTATTTTTGACCAAGATTCTAGTGTTTGGTTGCCTTCAGGAGTAGTGCTACCCCTTCCTTAACCCTTGTCCTCTCACCAACCCCTGACTATACTCCCAAACCACTCTTCCCCTTTACCCTTGAGCTTTGTTTCACTCAGAGCCAGAACATCCAAGTTTCTTTCCTCAAACATATTACCTATCTCTCCTTATTTATCATCTTGGTTACATCCACACACATTCAGACACCCAAGTCTGAGCCTTCAAGGAGGATGAGCACTCCCCACCTGACTCCTGTTTCCCTATTTAGAAATTGAAATACAAGGAGGGGAAGGTTTCCAGCCCCCCCTTTACCGCCCCCTTTAGTTGCTTTCTACAACACTTAGGGAATACGTAGGAAGTATTGTTTGTCCCCTATCCCCAGGGATTACGAAGGGTAGTGAGTGGTGGGATGAAGAAGTAAAGTTGTTAGTGAAAGAGAAAAGAGGGGCCTTTGTATGATACTTGCAAGGAAGGAGTGCAAATGGTTGGGAGGTTTATAAAAGAAAGTGGCAGGAGGTCAGAAGGGGGCAAGTGGGGAAGAAATAACAGGTTGTGATGAAGTGAGAAGGAGATAGAATGAGTATTTTGAAGGTTTGTTGAATGTGTTTGATGATAATAGGGTGTTTTGGTCGGGGTGGTGCGCAAAGTGTGAGGATCAGGGGAGAATGGTTTGGTTAAGAGAGGAGAGGTAGTGAAAGCTTTGCAGATGACAAAATCCAGCAAGGCAGCTGGATTGGATGGTGACTGTGTTGTTGATTGGTTGATGAGGATATTCAATGTATGTATGGATCATGGTGAAGTGCCTGAGGATTGGCAGAATGCATGCATAGTCCCATTGTTCAAAGGCAAAGGGGATGAAGGTAAGTGTTCAAACTACAGAGGCATAAGTTTGTTGAGTATTCCTGGGAAATTATATGGGAGGATATTGATTGAAAGGGTAAAGGCATGTACAGAGCATCAGATTGGGTGGAGGATGTGTGGATAGGTGTTTGCTTTGAGGAACATGTGTGAGAATTACTTAGAAAAACATGCATTTGTTTGTAGCATTACTTAGAAAAACAGATGCATTTGTTTGTAGCATTTATGGATCTGGAGAAGGCATATAATAGGGTTGATAGAGATGCTTTGTGGAAGGTCTTAAGAATATTCGGTGTGGAAGGTAAGTTGCTAGAAGCAGCGAAAAGTTTGTACCATGAATGTAAGGCATGTTTACGAGTAGGAAGAGAGGAGAGTGATTAGTTTCTTGTGAACGTTGGTCTGTGGCAGGGGTTTGTAATGTCCCCATGGTTTTTCACTTGTTTATGGATTGGGTGGTTTGGGAGGTGAATGCAAGAGTTATGGAGAGAGGGGCGATTATGCAGTCTGTTGGGGATGAGAGGGCCTGGGGAGTGAGTTAGTTGTTGTTCCCCAATGATACAGCTCCAGTGGCTAATTTGAGTGTGAAACTGCTATAGGTGGAGGTTGAGATTGGAAAAGTATGTGAAAGGAGAAAGTTGAGAATTAATGGGAGCAAGGTTATTAGGTTCATTGGGGTTGAGGGACAAGATAATTGAGATGTAAGTTTGAATGGAGAAAAATGGGAGGAAGTGAAGTGTTTTAGGTATCTGGGAGTGGACTTAACAGCAAATGAAACCATGGAAGTGGAAGTGAGTCATAGGATGGGGAGGGGACAAAGGTTCTGGGAGTGATGAAGAATGTGTGGAAGGAGAGAATGTTATCGTGGAGAGCAAAAATGGGTGTGTTTGAAGGAATTGTAGTTCCAACAGTGTTATATGGTTGTGAGGCATGGGCTATAGATAAGGTTGTACAAAGGAGGGTGGATGTGTTTGAAATGAAATGTTTGAGGACAATATGTGGTGGGAGGTGGTTTGATCAAGTAAGTAATGAAAGGTTAAGAGAGATGTATGGAAATAAAGAGTGTGGTTGAGAGAGCAGAAGAGGGTGTGCTGGAATGGTTTGGACATATGGAGAATGAGTAAGGAAAGATTGACAAACAGGATATATGTGTCATAGTTGGAGGGAAGAAAGAGAAGTGGGAGACCAAATTGGAAGTGGAAGGATGTAGTGAAAATAATTTTGAGTGATCGGGTCCTGAACATACAGGAGAGTGTGAGGCATGCAAGGAATAGAGTGAATTGGAACGATGTGGTATGCCAGAGTCGATGTACTGTCAGTGGACTGAACCAGGGCATGTGAAGAGTCTGGGGTAAACCATGGAAAAGTCTGTGGGGCCTGGATGTGGATAGGGAGCTGTTGTTTCGGTGCATTACACATGACAGCTAGAGACTGAGTGTAATGGAATGTGGCCTTTTTGTCTGTTTCCTGATGCTGCCTTGCTGAAGCAGGAGGGGTAATGATACTGTTTCCTGTGGGGTGGGGTAGTGAAAGGAATGGATGAAGGTAAGGAAGTAATGAATATGTACATATCTATATATGTGTATGTACGTGTATGCATACGTTGAAATGTATAGGTATGTATATGTACGTGTGTGGGTATTTATGTATATACATGTGTATGTAGGTGGGTTAGGTCATTCTTTCATCTGTTTACTTGTGCTACATCGCTAGCATGGGAGACAGCGACTAAGTATAATATGTAAAGAAAATATGATAATAAATATATTTATATATGGAGATTTGTAGAGGTTTTCAGAAAAGAAGAGAGAATGTTGGGGTGAAAAGAGTGATGAGAGTAAGTGAGCTTGGGAAGGAGACTTATGTGAGGAAGTACCAGGAGAGACTGAGTACAGAATGGAAAAAGTTGAGAACAAAGGACGAAAGAGGAGTGGGGGAGGAATGGCATGTATTTAGGGAAGCAGTGATGGCTTGCGCAAAAGATGTGTGTGGCATGAGAAGCGTGGGAGGTGGGCAGATTAGAAAGGGTAGTGAGTGGTGGGATGAAGAAGTAAGATTATTAAAGAAAGAGAAGAGAGAGGCATTTGGGTGATTTTTGCAGGGAAATAATGCAAATGTCAGGGAGATGTATAAAAGAAAGAGGCACGATGTCAAGAGAAAGGTGCAAGAGGTGAAAAAGAGGGCAAATGAGAGTTGGGGTGAGAGAGTATCATTAAATTTTAGGGAGAATAAAAAAGATGTTTTGGAAGGAGGTAAATAAAGTGTGTAAGACAAGGGAACAAATGGGAACTTCAGTGGAGGGGGCTAATGGGAAAGTGATAACAGTAGTGGTGATGTGAGAGGAGATGTAGTGAGTATTTTGAAGGTTTGTTGAATGTGTTTGATGATAGATTGGCAGATATAGGGTGTTTTGGTCGGGGTGGTGTGCAAAGTGAGAGGGTTAGGGAAAATGATTTGGTAAACAAAGAAGAGGTAGTAAAAGCTTTGCAGAAGATGAAAGCCGGCAAGGCAGTGGGTTTGGATGGTATTACAGTGGAATTTATAAAAAAAGGGGGTGACTGTATTCTTGACTGGTTGGTAAGGTTACTTAATGTATGTATTACTCATGGTGAGGTGCCTGAGGATTGGCGAAATGCTTGCATAGTGCCATTGTACAATGGCAAAGGGGATAAAAGTGAGTGCTCAAATTGCAGAGGTATAAGTTTGTTGAGTATTCCTGGTAGATTATATGGGAGGGTATTGATTGAGAGGGTGAAGGCATGTACAGAGCATCAGATTAGAGAAGAGCAGTGTGGTTTCAGAAGTGGTAGAGGATGTGTGGATCAGGTGTTTGCTTTCAAGAATGTATGTGAGATCTACTTAGAAAAGCAAATGGATTTGTATGTAGCATTTATGGATCTGGAGAAGGCATATGATAGAGTTGATAGAGATGTTCTGTGGAAGGTATTAAGAATATATGGTGTGGGAGGCAAGTTGTTAGAAGCAGTGAAAAGTTTTCATTGAAAATGTAAGGCATGTGTATGTCTAGGAAGAAAGGAAAGGGATTGGTTCTCAGTGAATGTCAGTTTGCGGCAGGGGTGTGTGATGTCTCCATGGTTGTTTAATTTGTTTATGGATGGGGTTGTTAGGGAAGTGAATGCAAGACTTTTGAAAAGAAGGGCAAGTATGCAGTCAGTTGTGGATGAGAGAGCTTGGGAAGTGAGTCAGTTGTTGTTTGCTGATGATACAGTGCTGGTGGCTGATTCATGTGAGAAATTGCAGAAGCTGGTGACTGAGTATGGTAAAGTGTGTGAAAGAAGAAAACTGAGAGTAAATGTGAATAAGAGCAAGGTTATTAGGTACAGTCGGGTTGAGGGACTAGTCAATTGGTAGGTAGGTTTGAATGGAGAAAAACTGGAGGAAGTGAAGTGTTTTAGATATCTGGGAGTGGATTTTGTAGCGGATGGAACCATGGAAGCGAAAGTGAATCATAGGGTGGGGGAGGGGGCGAAAATTCTCGAAGTATTGAAGAATGTGCGAAAGTCGAGAACATTATCTCGGAAAGCAAAAATGGTATGTTTGATGGAATAGTGGTTCCAACAATGTTATATGGTTGTGGGCTATGGATAGAGTTGTGCGGAGGAGGGTGAATATGTTGGAAATGAGATGTTTGAGGCCAATATGTGGTATGAGGTGGTTTGATGGAGTAAGTAATAATAGGGTACATACCTATACATCTCAATGTACACATATATATACACACACAGACATATACATATATACACATGTACATAATTCATACTGTGTGCCATTATTCATTCCCATCGCCACCTCGCCACACATGAAATAACAACCCCCTCCCCCCTTATGTGTGCGAGGTAGCGCTAGGAAAGACAACGAAGGCCCCATTCATTCACACTCGGTCTCTAGCTGTCATGTTTGCACCGAAAACCACAGCTCCCTCTCCACATCCAGGCCCCACAGAACTTTCCCTGGTTTACCCCAGACGCTTCACATGCCTCGTTCAATCCATTGACAGCACGTCGAACCCGGTATACCACATCGTTCCAGTTCACTCTACTCCTTGCACGCCTTTCACCCTCCTGCATGTTCAGGCCCCGATCACTCAAAATCTTTTTCACTCCATCTTTCCACCTCCAATTTAGTTTCCCACTTCTCCTCGTTCTCTCCACCTCTGACACATATATCCTCTTGGTCAATCTTTCCTCACTCATTCTCTCCATGTGACCAAGACATTTCAAAACACCCTCTTCTGCTCTCTCAGCCACACTCTTTTTATTTCCACACATCTCTCTTACCTTTCCATTACTTAATCAAACCACCTCACACCACATATTGTCCTCAAACATCTCATTTCCAGCACATCCACCCTCCTGCACAGAACTCTATCCATAGCCCACGCCTCGCAACCATACAGCAATGTTGGAACCACTATTCCTTCAAACATACCCATTTTTGCTATTCGAGATAATGTTCTCGACTTCCAAACATTCTTCAAGGCTCCCAGAATTTTCGCCCCTTCCCCACCCTATGATTCACTTCCGCTGGAATCCATGGTTCCATCCGCTGCCAGATCCACTCCCAGATATCTAAAACACTTTACTTCCTCCAGTTTTTCTCCATTCAAACTTACCTCCCAGTTGACTTGACCCTCAACCCTACTGTACTTAATAACCTTTCTCTTATTCACATTTACTCTTAACTTTCTTCTTTCACACACTTTACCAAACTCAGTCACCAGTTTCTGCAGTTTCTCACATGAATCAGCCACCAGCGCTGTATCATCAGCGAACAACAACTGACTCACTTCCCAAGCTTTCTCATCCACAACAGACTGCATACTTTCCCCTCTTTCCAAAACTCTTGCATTCACCTCCCTAACAGCCCCATCCATAAACAAATTAAACAACCATGGAGATATCACACACCCCTGCCGCAAACATACATTCACTGAGAACCAATCACTTTCCTCTCTTCCTACACATACACATGCCTTACATCCTCGATAAAAACTTTTCACTGCTTCTAACAACTTGCTCTCCCACACCATATATTCTTAATACCTTCCACAGAGCCTCACTATCAACTCTCTCATATGCCTTCTCCAGATCCATAAATGCTACATACAAATCCATTTGCTTTTCTAAGTATTTCTCACATACATTCTTCAAAGCAAACACCTGATCCACACATCCTCTACCACTTCTGAAACCACTCTGCTCTTCCCCAATCTGATGTTCTGTACATGCCTTCACCCTCTCAATCAATACCCTTCCATATGATTTACCAGGAATACTCAACAAACTTATACCTCTGTAATTTGAGCACTCACTCTTATCCCCTTTGCCTTTGTACACTGGCACTATGCAAGCATTCCGCCAATCCTGAGGCACCTCACCATGAATCATACATACATTAAATAACCTTACCAACCAGTCAACAATACAGTCACACCCTTTTTTAATAAATTCCACTGCAGTACCATCCAAACCTGCTGCCTTGCGGCTTTCATCTTCCGTAAAGCTGTTACTACCTCTTCTCTGTTTACCAAATCATTTTCCCTAACCCTCTCACTTTGCACACCACCTTGACCAAAACACCCTATATCTGCCACTCTATCATCAAACACATTCAACAAACCTTCAAAATACTCACTCCATCTCCTTCTCACATCACCAATACTTATTATCACCTCCCCATTATCCCCCTTCACTGAAGTTCCCATTTGCTCCCTTGTCTTACGCACTTTATTTACCTCCTTCCAAAACATCTTTTTATACTCCTAAAATTTAATGATACTCTCTCACCCCAACTCTCATTTGCCCTCTTTTTCACCTCTTGCACCTTTCTCTTGACCTCCTGCCTCTTTCTTTTATACATCTCCCACTCATTTGCATTTTCTCCCATGCAAAAATCGTCCAAATGCCTCTTTCTTCTCTTTCACTAATAATCTTACTTCTTCATCCCACCACTCACTACCCTTTCTGATCAACCCACCTCCCACGCTTCTCATGGCAGAAGCATCTTTGCGCAAGCCATCACTGCTTCCCTAAATACATCCCATTCCTCCCCCACTCCCCTTACCTCCTTTGTTCTCACCTTTTTCAATTCTGTACTCAGTCTCTCCTGATACTTCCTCACACAAGTCTCCTTCCCAAGCTCACTTACTCTCACCACTCCTTTAACTCCAACATTCTCTCTTCTTTTCTGAAAACCCCTACAAATCTTCACCTTCGCCTCGACAAGATAATGATCAGACATCCCTCCAGTTGCACCTCTCAGCACATTTACATCCAAAAGTCTCTCTTTCGGGCGCCTATCAATTAACACGTAATCCAATAACGCTGTCTCACCATCTCTCCTACTTACATACGTATACTTATGTATAGCTCGCTTTTTAAAGCAGGTATTCCCACTCACCAGTCCTTTTTCAGCACATAAATCTACAAGCTCTTCACCATTTCCATTTACAACACTTGACACCCCATGTATACCAATTATTCCCTCAACTGCCACATTACTCACCTTTGCATTTAAATCACCTATCAATATAACCCGGTCTTGTGCATCAAAACCACTAACACACTCATTCGGCTGCTCCCAAAACACTTGCCTCTCATGATCTTTCTTCTCATGCCCAGGTGCATATGCACCAATAATCACCCACCTCTCTACATCAACTTTCAGTTTTACCCATCTCAATCTAGAGTTTACTTTCTTACACGCTATCACATACTCCCACAACTCCTGTTTCAGGAGTAGTGCTAATCCTTCCCTTGCTCTTGTCCTCTCACTAACCCCTGACTTTACTCCCAAGACATTCCCAAACCACTCTTCCCCTTTACCCTTGAGCTTCATTTCACTCAAAGCCAAAACATCCAGGTTCCTTTCCTCAAACATACTGCCTATCTCTCCTTTTTTCTCATCTTGGTTACATCCACACATATTTAGACACCCCAGTCTGAGCCTTCGAGGAGGATGAGCACTCCCTGCTTGACTCCTTCTGTTTCCCCTTTTAGAAAGTTAAAATACAAGGAGGGGAGGGTTTCTGGCCCCCCGCTCTCGTCCCCTTTAGTTGCCTTCTATGACACGTGAGGAATGCATGGAAAGTATTCTGTCTCCCCTAATATATACATTCTTTCTTTCATTTCTTTCATACTGTTTGCCATTTCCCGCGTTAGCGAGGTAGCTTTAAGAACAGAGGGCTGGGCCTTTGAGGGATTATCCTCACCTGGCCCCCTTCTCTGTTCCTTCTTTTGGAAAATTAAAAAAAAGAGAGAGGGGAGGATTCCAGCCACCCGCTCCCTCCTCTTTTAGTCGTCTTCTACGACATTCCGGCAATACCTGGGAAGTATTCTTTCTCCCCTATCCCCAGGGATAATATATATATATATATATATATATATATATATATATATGTAATGTGGCAGTTGAGGGAATAATTGGTATGCATGGGGTGTTCAGTGTTGTAAATGGAAATGGTGAAGAGCTTGTAGATTTATGTGCTGAAAAAGGACTGATGATTGGGAATACCTGGTTTAAAAAGCGAGATATACATAAGTATACTTATGTAAGTAGGAGAGATGGCCAGAGAGCGTTATTGGATTACGTGTTAATTGACAGGCGTGCGAAAGAGAGACTTTTGGATGTTAATGTGCTGAGAGGTGCAACTGGAGGGATGTCTGATCATTATCTTGTGGAGGCTAAGGTGAAGATTAGTATGGGTTTTCAGAAAAGAGGAGTGAATGTTGGGGTGAAGAAGGTGGTGAGAGTAAGTGAGCTTGGGAAGGAGACCTGTGTGGGGAAGTACCAGGAGAGACTGTGTACAGAATGGAAAAAGGTGAGAACAATGGAAGTAAGGGGAGTGGGGGAGGAATGGGATGTATTTAGGGAATCAGTGATGGATTGCGCAAAAGATGCTTGTGGCATGAGAAGAGTGGGAGGTGGGCTGTTTAGAAAGGGTAGTGAGTGGTGGGATGAAGAAGTAAGAGTATTAGTGAAAGAGAAGAGAGAGGCATTTGGACGATTTTTGCAGGGAAAAAATGCAATTGAGTGGGAGAAGTATAAAAGAAAGAGACAGGAGGTCAAGAGAAAGGTGCAAGAGGTGAAAAAAAGGGCAAATGAGAGTTGGGGTGAGAGACTATCAGTAAATTTTAGGGAGAATAAAAAGATGTTCTGGAAGGAGGTAAATAGGGTGCGTAAGACAAGGGAGCAAATGGGAACTTCAGTGAAGGGCGTAAATGGGGAGGTGATAACAAGTAGCGGTGATGTGAGAAGGAGATGGAATGAGTATTTTGAAGGTTTGTTGAATGTGTCTGATGACAGAGTGGCAGATATAGGGTGTTTTGGTCAAGGTGGTGTGCAAAGTGAGAGGGTTAGGGAAAATGATTTGGTAAACAGAGAAGAGGTAGTAAAAGCTTTGCGGAAGATGAAAGCCGGCAAGGCAGCAGGTTTGGATGGTATTGCAGTGGAATTTATTAAGAAAGGGGGTGACTGTATTGTTGACTGGTTGGTAAGGTTATTTAATGTATGTATGACTCATGGTGAGGTGCCTGAGGATTGGCGGAATGCGTGCATAGTGCCATTGTACAAAGGCAAAGGGGATAAGAGTGAGTGCTCAAATTACAGAGGTATAAGTTTGTTGAGTATTCCTGGTAAATTATATGGGAGGGTATTGATTGAGAGGGTGAAGACATGTACAGAGCATCAGATTGGGGAAGAGCAGTGCGGTTTCAGAAGTGGTAGAGGATGTGTGGATCAGGTGTTTGCTTTGAAGAATGTATGTGAGAAATACTTAGAAAAGCAAATGGATTTGTATGTAGCATTTATGGATCTGGAGAAGGCATATGATAGAGTTGATAGAGATGCTCTGTGGAAGGTATTAAGAATATTTGGTGTGGGAGGCAAGTTGTTAGAAGCAGTGAAAAGTTTTTATCGAGGATGTAAGGCATGTGTACGTGTAGGAAGAGAGGAAAGTGATTGGTTCTCAGTGAATGTAGGTTTGCGGCAGGGGTGTGTGATGTCTCCATGGTTGTTTAATTTGTTTATGGATGGGGTTGTAAGGGAGGTAAATGCAAGAGTCCTGGAAAGAGGGGCAAGTATGAAGTCTGTTGGGGATGAGAGAGCTTGGGAAGTGAGTCAGTTGTTGTTCGCTGATGATACAGCGCTGGTGGCTGATTCATGTGAGAAACTGCAGAAGCTGGTGACTGAGTTTGGTAAAGTGTGTGGAAGAAGAAAGTTGAGAGTAAATGTGAATAAGAGCAAGGTTATTAGGTACAGTAGGGGTGAGGGTCAAGTCAATTGGGAGGTGAGTTTGAATGGAGAAAAACTGGAGGAAGTGAAGTGTTTTAGATATCTGGGAGTGGATCTGTCAGCGGATGGAACCATGGAAGCGGAAGTGGATCATAGGGTGGGGGAGGGGGCGAAAATTTTGGGAGCCTTGAAAAATGTGTGGAAGTCGAGAACATTATCTCGGAAAGCAAAAATGGGTATGTTTGAGGGAATAGTGGTTCCAACAATGTTGTATGGTTGCGAGGCGTGGGCTATGGATAGAGATGTGCGCAGGAGGATGGATGTGCTGGAAATGAGATGTTTGAGGACAATGTGTGGTGTGAGGTGGTTTGATCGAGTAAGTAACGTAAGGGTAAGAGAGATGTGTGGAAATAAAAAGAGCGTGGTTGAGAGAGCAGAAGAGGGTGTTTTGAAATGGTTTGGGCACATGGAGAGAATGAGTGAGGAGAGATTGACCAAGAGGATATATGTGTCGGAGGTGGAGGGAACGAGGAGAAGAGGGAGACCAAATTGGAGGTGGAAAGATGGAGTGAAAAAGATTTTGTGTGATCGGGGCCTGAACATGCAGGAGGGTGAAAGGAGGGCAAGAAATAGAGTGAATTGGAGTCATGTGGTATACAGGGGTTGACGTGCTGTCAGTGGATTGAAGCAAGGCATGTGAAGCGTCTGGGGTAAACCATGGAAAGCTGTGTAGGTATGTATATTTGCGTGTGTGGACGTGTGTATGTACATGTGTATGGGGGGGGGGGGTTGGGCCATTTCTTTCGTCTGTTTCCTTGCGCTACCTCGCAGACGCGGGAGACAGCGACAAAGTATAAAAAAAAAAAAAAAAAAAAAAAATATATATATATATATATATATATATATATATATATATATCTTTTTCTTTCATACTATTCGCCATTTCCCGCATTAGCGAGGTAGCGTTAAGAACAGAGGACTGGGCCTTTGAGGGAATATCCTCACCTGGCCCCCCTTCTCTGTTCCTTCTTTTGGAAAATTGAAAAAAAAACGAGAGGGGAGGATTTCCAGCCACCCGCTCCATATATATATATATATATATATATATATATATATATTATTTATATTTTTTTTTATTATACTTTGTTGCTGTCTCCCGCGTTTGCGAGGTAGCGCAAGGAAACAGACGAAAGAAATGGCCCAACCCCCCCCATACCCATGTATATACATACGTCCACACACGCAAATATACATACCTACACAGCTTTCCATGGTTTACCCCAGACGCTTCACATGCCTTGATTCAATCCACTGACAGCACGTCAACCCCGGTATACCACATCGCTCCAATTCACTCTATTCCTTGCCCTCCTTTCACCCTCCTGCATGTTCAGGCCCCGATCACACAAAATCTTTTTCACTCCATCTTTCCACCTCCAATTTGGTCTCCCTCTTCTCCTCGTTCCCTCCACCTCCGACACATATATCCTCTTGGTCAATCTTTCCTCACTCATTCTCTCCATGTGCCCAAACCACTTCAAAACACCCTCTTCTGCTCTCTCAGCCACGCTCTTTTTATTTCCACACATCTCTCTTACCCTTACGTTATTCACTCGATCAAACCACCTCACACCACACATTGTCCTCAAACATCTCATTTCCAGCACATCCATCCTCCTGTGCACCACTCTATCCATAGCCCACGCCTCGCAACCATACAACATTGTTGGAACCACTATTCCTTCAAACATACCCATTTTTGCTTTCCGAGATAATGTTCTCGACTTCCACACATTCTTCAAGGCCCCCAGAATTTTCGCCCCCTCCCCCACCCTATGATCCACTTCCGCTTCCATGGTTCCATCCGCTGCCAGATCCACTCCCAGATATCTAAAACACTTCACTTCCTCCTATATATATATATATATATATACTACAGAGAAGAGGTAGTAAAAGCTTTGCGGAAGATGAAAGCCGGCAAGGCAGCAGGTTTGGATGGTATTGCAGTGGAATTTATTAAAAAAGGGGGTGACTGTATTATTGACTGGTTGGTAAGGTTATTTAATGTATGTATGACTCATGGTGAGGTGCCTGAGGATTGGCGGAATGCGTGCATAGTGCCATTGTACAAAGGCAAAGGGGATAAGAGTTAGTGCTCAAATTACAGAGGTATAAGTTTGTTGAGTATTCCTGGTAAATTATATGGGAGGGTATTGATTGAGAGGGTGAAGGCATGTACAGAGCATCAGATTGGGGAAGAGTAGTGTGGTTTCAGAAGTGGTAGAGGATGTGTGGATCAGGTGTTTGCTTTGAAGAATGTATGTGAGAAATACTTAGAAAAGCAAATGGATTTGTATGTAGCATTTATGGATCTGGAGAAGGCATATGATAGAGTTGATAGAGATGCTCTGTGGAAGGCATTAAGAATATATGGTGTGGGAGGCAAGTTGTTAGAAGCAGTGAAAAGTTTTTATCGAGGATGTAAGGCATGTGTACGTGTAGGAAGAAAGGAAAGTGATTGGTTCTCAGTGAATGTAGGTTTGCGGCAGGGGTGTGTGATGTCTCCATGGTTGTTTAATTTGTTTATGGATGGGGTTGTTAGGGAGGTGAATGCAAGAGTTTTGGAAAGAGGGGCAAGTATGAAGTCTGTTGGGGATGAGAGAGCTTGGGAAGTGAGTCAGTTGTTGTTCACTGATGATACAGTGCTGGTAGCTGATTCATGTGAGAAACTGCAGAAGCTGGTGACTGAGTTTGGTAAAGTGTGTGAAAGAAGAAAGTTAAGAGTAAATGTGAATAAGAGCAAGGTTATTAGGTACAGTAGGGTTGAGGGTCAAGTCAGTTGGGAGGTAAGTTTGAATGGAGAAAAACTGGAGGAAGTAAAGTGTTTTAGATATCTGGGAGGGATCTGGCAGCGGATGGAACCATGGAAGCGGAAGTGGATCATAGGGTGGGGGAGGGGGCGAAAATTCTGGGAGCCTTGAAGAATGTGTGGAAGTCGAGAACATTATCTCGGAAAGCAAAAATGGGTATGTTTGAAGGAATAGTGGTTCCAACAATGTTGTATGGTTGCGAGGCGTGGGCTATGGATAGAGTTGTGCGCAGGAGGATGGATGTGCTGGAAATGAGATGTTTGAGGACAATGTGTGGTGTGAGGTGGTTTGATCGAGTAGGTAACGTAAGGGTAAGAGAGATGTGTGGAAATAAAGAGAGCGTGGTTGAGAGAGAGGAAGAGGGTGTTTTGAAATGGTTTGGGCACATGGAGAGAATGAGTGAGGAAAGATTGACCAAGAGGATATATGTGTCGGAGGTGGAGGGAACGAGAAGTGGGAGACCAAATTGGAGGTGGAAAGATTGAGTGAAAAAGATTTTGTGTGATCGGGGCCTGAACATGCAGGAGGGTGAAAGGATTGCAAGGAATAGAGTGAATTGGATTTATGTGGTATACCGGGGTTGACGTGCTGTCAGTGGATTGAATCAGGGCATGTGAAGCGTCTGGGGTAAACCATGGAAAGCTGTGTAGGTATGTATATTTGCGTGTGTGGACGTATGTATATACATGTGTATGGGGGTGGGTTGGGCCATTTCTTTCGTCTGTTTCCTTGCGCTACCTCGCAAACATGGGAGACAGCGACAAAGCAAAAAAAAAAAAAAATATGTATATATATAATATATATATATGTATATATATATATATATATCTCCCTGGGAATAGGGGAGAAAGAATACTTCCCACGTATTCCCTGCGTGTCGTAGAAGGCGACTAAAAGGGGAGGGAGCGGGGGGCTGGAAATCCTCCCCTCTCATTACTTTTTGTTAATTTTCCAAAAGAAGTAACAGAGAAGGGGGCCAGGTGAGGATATTCCCTCAAAGGCCCAGTTCTCTGTTCTTAACGCTACCTCGCTAACGCGGGAAATGGCGAATAGTTTGAAAGAAAGAAAAAGAATATATATATATATATATATATATATATATATATATATATATATATATATATATATATATATATTCCATACTATTCGCTATTTCCCGCGATAGCGAGGTAGCGTTAAGAACAGAGGACTGGGCCTTTGAGGGAATATCCTCACCTGGACCTCTTCTCTGTTCCTTCTTTTTGGAAAAAAAAAAAAAAAGAAATGGCCCAACCCACCGCCAGACACATGAACACACACACACGTCCACACACGCAAACATACACTCCCACACATCCCAACGTACACACATATATACACACACAGACACACACGTATACACACATGCACACACTTCACGCTGTCTGCCCCTACTCACCCCCATCGCCACCCTGCCACACACAGAATAACATCCCCCTCCCCCCTCATGTGCGCGAGGCAGCGCCAGGAAAAGACAACAAAGGCCCCATTCGCTCACATTTAGTCTCCAGCTGTCATGCAATAATGCCTGAAACCACAGCTCCCTATCCACATCCAGGCCCCACAGAGCTTTCCATGGTTTACCCCAGAGGTTTCACATGCCTTGGTTGAATCTATTGACAGCACATTGACCCCAGTATACTGCGTCTTTCCAATTCACTCCATTCCATGCATGCCACTCACCCTCATGTATGTTCAGGCCACAATCGCTCAAAATCTTTTTCACTCCATCCTTCCTCTTCCAATTTGGCCTCCTGCTTCCCCTTGTTCCCTCCACCTCTGACACTTATGTCCTCTTTGTCAAACATATCTTGCTCATTCTCTCCTTGTGTCCAAACCATTTCAACACATCCTCTTCTACTCTCTCGACCGCACTTTTATTACCACACATCTCTCTTACCCTTTCATTACTTACTCGATCAAACCACTTCACACCATATATTGTCCTCATACATTTCATTTCCAGCACATCCACCCTTCTCCGCACAATTCCATCTATACCCCACGCTATATATATATTACTATTTTCTATTTTGCTTTGTTGCTGTCTCCCTTGTTTGCAAGGTAGCGCAAGGAAACAGACGAAAGAAATGGCCAAACCCACCCCCATACACATGTATATACATACACGTCCACACACGCAAATATACATACCCATACATCTCAAGGTACACATATATATACACACACACACACACACATGCATTTATACACATGCACACAATTCACACTATTTGCCTTTATTCATTCCCATCGCCACCTCGCCACACATGGAATAACATCCCCCTCCACCCTCATGTGTGCGAGATAGCACTAGGAAAAGCCCCATTCATTCACACTCAGTCTCTAGCTGTCATGCAATAATGCCCGAAACCACAGCTCCCTTTCCACATCCAGGCCCCACAGAACTTTCCATGCTTTACTACAGACGCTTCACATGCCCTGATTCAATCCATTGACAGCACGTCGACCCCGGTATACCACATCGATCCAATTCACTCTATTCCTTGCCCGCCTTTCACCCTCCTGCATGTTCAGGCCCCGATCACTCAAAATCTTTTTCACTTCATCTTTCCACCTCCAATTTGGTCTCCCACTTCTCCTCGTTCCCTCCACCTCCGACACATATATCCTCTTGTTCAATCTTTCCTCACTCATTCTCTCCATGTGCCCAAACCATTTCAAAACACCCTCTTCCTCTCTCTCAACCACGCTCTCTTTATTTCCACACATCTCTCTTACCCTTACGTTACTTACTCGATCAAACCACCTCACACCACACATTGTCCTCAAACATCTCATTTCCAGCACATCCACCCTCCTGCGCACAACTCTATCCATAGCCCATGCCTCACAACCATACAACATTGTTGGAACCACTATTCCTTCAAACATAGCCATTTTTGCTTTCGGAGATAATGTTCTCGACCTCCAAACATTCTTCAAGGCTCCCAGGATTTTCGCCCCCTCCCCCACCCTATGATTCACTTCCGCTTCCATGGTTTCATCCGCTGCCAGCTCCACTCCCAGATATCAAAAACACTTTACTTCCTCCAGTTTTTCTCCATTCAAACTTACCTCCCAATTGACTTGACCCTCAACCCTACTCTACCTAATAACCTTGCTCCTATTCACATTTACTCTTAACTTTCTTCTTTCACACACTTTACCAAACTCAGTCACCAGCTTCTGCAGTTTCTCACATGAATCAGCCAACAGCGCTGTATCATCAGCGAACAACAACTCACTCACTTCCCAAGCTCTCTCATCCCCAACAGACTTCATACTTGCCCCTCTTTCCAAAACTCTTGCATTCACCTTCCTAACAACCCCATCCATAAACAAATTAAACAACCATGGAGACATCACACACCCCTGCCGCAAACCTACATTCACTGAGAACCAATCACTTTCCTCTCTTCCTACATTCACTGAGAACCAATCACTTTCCTCTCTTCCTACATGTACACATGCCTTACATTCTCAATAAAAACTTTTCACTGCTTCTAACGACTTGCTCTCCCTCACCATATATTCTTAATACCTTCCACAGAGCATCTCTATCGACTCTATCATATGCCTTCTCCAGATCCATAAATGCTACATACAAATCCATTTGCTTTTCTAATCATTTCTCACAAACATTCTTCAAAGCAAACACCTGATCCACACATCCTCTACCACTTCTGAAACCACACTGCTCTTCCCCAATCTGATGCTCTGTACATGCCTTCACCCTCTCAATCAATACCCTCCCTTATAATTTACCAGGAATTCTCAACAAACTTATACCTCTGTAATTTGAGCACTCACTCTTATCCCCTTTGCCTTTGTACAATGGCACTATGCAAGCATTCCGCCAATCCTCAGGCACCTCACCATGAATCATACATACATTAAATAACCTTACCAACCAGTCAACAATACAGTCACCCCCTTTTTTAATAAATTCCACTGCAATACCATCCAAACCTGCAGCCTTATATATATATATATATATATATATATATATATATATATATATTTTTTTTTTTTTATTATACTTTGTCGCTGTCTCCCGCGTTTGCGAGGTAGCGCAAGGAAACAGACGAAAGAAATGGCCCAACCCCCCCCATACACATGTATATACATACGTCCACACACGCAAATATACATACCTACACAGCTTTCCATAGCTTACCCCAGACGCTTCACATGCCTTGATTCAATCCGCTGACAGCACGTCAACCCCGGTATACCACATCACTCCAATTCACTCTATTCCTTGCCCTCCTTTCACCCTCCTGCATGTTCAGGCCCCGATCACACAAAATCTTTTTCACTCCATCTTTCCACCTCCAATTTGGTCTCCCTCTTCTCCTTGTTCCCTCCACCTCCGACACATATATCCTCTTGGTCAATCTTTCCTCACTCATCCTCTCCATGTGCCCAAACCACTTCAAAACACCCTCTTCTGCTCTCTCAACCATGCTCTTTTTATTTCCACACATCTCTCTTACCCTTACGTTACTCACTCGATCAAACCACCTCACACCACACATTGTCCTCAAACATCTCATTTCCAGCACATCCATCCTCCTGCGCACAACTCTATCCATAGCCCACGCCTCGCAACCATACAACATTGTTGGAACCACTATTCCTTCAAACATACCCATTTTTCCTTTCCGAGATAATGTTCTCGACTTCCACACATTCTTCAAGGCCCCCAGAATTTTCGCCCCCTCCCCCACCCTATGATCCACTTCCGCTTCCATGGTTCCATCCGCTGCCAGATCCACTCCCAGATATCTAAAACACTTCACTTCCTCCAGTTTTTCTCCATTCAAACTCACCTCCCAGTTGACTTGACCCTCAACCCTACTGTACCTAATAACCTTGCTCTTATTCACATTTACTCTTAACTTTCTTCTTCCACACACTTTACCAAACTCAGTCACCAGCTTCTGCAGTTTCTCACATGAATCAGCCACCAGCGCTGTATCATCAGCGAACAACAACTGACTCACTTCCCAAGCTCTCTCATCCCCAACAGACTTCATACTTGCCCCTCTTTCCAAAACTCTTGCATTTACCTCCCTAACAACCCCATCCATAAACAAATTAAACAACCATGGAGACATCACACACCCCTGCCGCAAACCTACATTCACTGAGAACCAATCACTTTCCTCTCTTCCTACACGTACACATGCCTTACATCCTCGATAAAAACTTTTCACTGCTTCTAACAACTTTCCTCCCACACCATATATTCTTAATACCTTCCACAGAGCATCTCTATCAACTCTATCATATGCCTTCTCCAGATCCATAAATGCTACATACAAATCCATTTGCTTTTCTAAGTATTTCTCACATACATTCTTCAAAGCAAACACCTGATCCACACATCCTCTACCACTTCTGAAACCACACTGCTCTTCCCCAATCTGATGCTCTGTACATGCCTTCACCCTCTCAATCAATACCCTCCCACATAATTTACCAGGAATACTCAACAAACTTATACCTCTGTAATTTGAGCACTCACTCTTATCCCCTTTGCCTTTGTACAATGGCACTATGCACGCATTCCGCCAATCCTCAGGCACCTCACCATGAGTCATACATACATTAAATAACCTTACCAACCAGTCAACAATACAGTCACCCCCTTTTTTAATAAATTCCACTGCAATACCATCCAAACCTG
Source organism: Panulirus ornatus (assembly GCF_036320965.1). NCBI lineage: Eukaryota > Metazoa > Arthropoda > Malacostraca > Decapoda > Palinuridae > Panulirus > Panulirus ornatus. The sequence goes on along the minus strand of NC_092252.1, from coordinate 21,577,711 downwards.
CTGCCTTGCCGGCTTTCATCTTCCGCAAAGCTTTCACTACCTCTTCTCTGTTTAACAAATCGTTTTCCCTAACCTTCTCACTTTGCACACCACCTCGACCAAAACACCCTATATCTGCCACTCTATCATCAAACACATTCAACAAACCTTCAAAATACTCACTCCATCTCCTTCTCACATCACCACTACTTGTTATCACCTCCCCATATATATATATATATATATATATATATATATATATATATATATTTTTTTTTTTTTTTTTTTTTTTTTTTTTATACTTTGTCGCTGTCTCCCGCGTTTGCGAGGTAGCGCAAGGAAACAGACGAAAGAAATGGCCCAACCCACCCCCATACACATGTATATACATACGTCCACACACGCAAATATACATACCTACACAGCTTTCCATGGTTTACCCCAGACGCTTCACATGCCTTGATTCAATCCACTGACAGCACGTCAACCCCAGTATACCACATCGCTCCAATTCACTCTATTCCTTGCCCTCCTTTCACCCTCCTGCATGTTCAGGCCCCGATCACACAAAATCTTTTTCACTCCATCTTTCCACCTCCAATTTGGTCTCCCTCTTCCCCTCGTTCCCTCCACCTCCGACACATATATCCTCTTGGTCAATCTTTCCTCACTCATTCTCTCCATGTGACCAAACCATTTCAAAACACCCTCTTCTGCTCTCTCAACCACGCTCTTTTTATTTCCACACATCTCTCTTACCCTTACGTTACTTACTCGATCAAACCACCTCACACCACACAATGTCCTCAAACATCTCATTTCCAGCACATCCATCCTCCTGCGCACAAGTCTATCCATAGTCCACGCCTCACAACCATACAACATTGTTGGAACCACTATTCCTTCAAACATACCCATTTTTGCTTTCCGAGATAATGTTCTCGACTTCCACACATTCTTCAAGGCTCCCAGAATTTTTGCCCCCTCCCCCACCCTATGATCCACTTCCGCTTCCATGTTTCCATCCGCTGCCAGATCCACTCCCAGATATCTAAAACACTTCACTTTCTCCAGTTTTTCTCCATTCAAACTCACCTCCCAATTGACTTGACCCTCAACCCTACTGTACCTAATAACCTTGCTCTTATTCACATTTACTCTTAACTTTCTTCTTTCACACACTTTACCATATATATATATATATATATATATATATATATATATATATATATATATATATATATATGTGAAGCGTCTGGGGCCAGATGAGAATATTCCCTCATAGGCCCTGTCCTCTGTTCTTAATGCTACATTGCTGAGGCGGGAAATGGCGAATAGTTTGAAAGAAAGAAGATATATATATTTATTTATTTTGCTTTGTTGCTGTCTCCCGCGTTAATGATGTAGTGCAAGGAAATAAACGAAAAGAATGGCCCAACCCACCCACATACACATGTATATACGTACACGTCCACACACGCTAATATACACACCTTTACATGACAACGAATACATATATATACACACACAGACATATACATATATACACATGTACATAATTCATACTGTATGCATTTATTCATTCCATCGCCGCCTCGCCACACATGAAATAACAACCCCCTCCCTCCTCATATGTGCGAGGTAGCGCTAGGAAATGACAACAAAGGCCCCATTCGTTCACACTCAGTCTCTAGCTGTCATGTAATAATTCACCGAAACCACAGCTCCCTTTCCACATCCATGCCCCACAGAACTTTCCATGGTTTACCCCAGACGCTTCACATGCCCTGGTTCAATCCATTGACAGCACATCGACCCCAGTATACCTCATCGTTCCAATTCACTCTACTCCTTGCATGCCTTTCACCCTCCTGTATGTTCAGGCCCCGATCACTCAAAATCTTTTTCACTCCATCTTTCCACCTCCAATATTTGGTGTCCCACTTCTCGTTCCCTCCACCTCTGACACATATATCCTCTTGGTCAATCTTTCCTCACTCATTCTCTCCATGTGACCAAACCATTTCAAAATACCTTCTTCTGCTCTCTCAACCACACTCTTTTTATTACCACACATCCCTCGTACCCTGTTATTACTTACTTGATCAAACCACCTCACACCACATATTGTCCTTAAACATCTCATTTCCAGCACCTCCACCCTCCTCTGCACAACTCTATCCATAGCCCATGCCTCGCAAACATACAACATTGTTGGAACCACTATACCTTCAAACATGCCCATTTTTGCTTTAACGAGATAATGTTCACGACTTCCACACATTCTTCAATGCTCCCAGAACTTTACCCCCTCACCCACTCTATGATTCACTTCCGCTTCCATGGTTCCATCCGCTGCCAAATCCACTCCCAGATATCTAAAACACTTCACTTCCTCCAGTTTTTCTCCATTCAAACTTACCTCCCAGTTGACTTGTCCCTCAACCCTACTGTACCTAATTACCTTGCTCGTATTCACATTTACTCTCAGCTTTCTTCTTTCACACACTTTACCAAACTCAGTCACCAGCTTTGCAGTTTCTCACACGAATCAACTACCAGCGCTGTATCATCAGCAAACAACTGACTCACTTCCCAAGCTCTCTCATCCACAACAGACTGCATAGTTGCCCCTTTTTCCAAAACTCTTGAATTCTCCTTCCTAACAACCCCATCCATAAACAAATTAAACTGCCACGGAGACATCACACACCCCTGCCGCAAACTTACATTCACTGAGAACCAATCACTTTCCTCTCTTCCTTCATGTACACATGCCTTGCATCTTTGATAAAAACTTTTCACTGCTTCTAACAACTTGCTTTCCAACACCATATGTTCTTAATACCTTCCACAGAGCAACTCTATCACCTCTATCATATGCCTTCCCCAGATTAATAAATGCTACATACAAGTCCATTTGCTTTTCTAGGTATTTCTCACACACACATATATATATTTTATTTTTTATTATACCTAGTCGCTGTCTCCCGCGTTAGTGAGGTAGTGCAAGGAGATAGGTGAAAGAATTCCCCAACCCTCCCACATACACATGTATATTCATAAACGCCCACACACGCACATATACATACCTATACATTTCAAAGTATACATACATATACATACACAGGCATAGACACATGTAGACATGTACATATTAATACTTGCTACCTTCATCCACTCCCGCTGTCACCCTGCCACACATGAAATGGCACCCCCCCTCCTCCTGTGCATGCATGAGGTAGTGCAAGGGAAAGACAACAAAGGCCACATTCATCCACACTCAGTCTATAGCTGTCATTTGTAATGCACCTGAAACCACAGTTCCCATTCAACATCCAGGCCCCACAAAACTTTCCATGGTTTACCCCCAGACACTTCACATACCCTGTTTGAATCCATTGACAGCAGGTCGACCCCGGTATACCACATTGTTCCAATTCACTCTATTCCTCGCACGCCTTTCACCTTCCGGTATGTTCAGATCCCGATTGCTCAAAATCTTTTTCACTCCATCCTTCTACCTCCAATTTGGTCTCCCACTTCTTGTTCCCTCCACCTCTGACACATATATCTTCTTTGTCAGTCTTTCCTCACATATTCTCACCATGTGACCAAACCATTTCAATACACCCTCTTCTGCTTTCTCAACCACACTCTTTATATTATGACACATCTCTCTTACCCTTTCATTACTTACTCGATCAAACCACCTCATACTGCATATTGTCTTCAGACATTTCATTTCCAACACATCCACCCACCTCTGCACAACCCTATCTATAGCCCATGCCTCACAGCCTTATAACATTGTTGGAAAAACTCTTCCCTCAAACATACCCATTTTTGCTCTTTGAGATAATGTTCTCGCCTTCCACACATTCTTCAGCCCTCCCAGAACCTTTGCCCCCTCCCCCACCCTGTGAATCACTTCCACTTCCATGGTTCCATCCACTGCTAAATCTACTCCCAGATATCTAAAACACTTCACTTCCTCCATTTTTTACCATTCAAACTTTCCTCCCAATTAACTTGTCCCCAATCCCTACTGAACCTAATAACCTTGCTCTTATTCTCATTTGCTCTCAGCTTTCCTCTTTCACACACTTTATCAAACTCAGTCACTAACTTCTGCAGTTTTCTCACCGGAATCAGCCACCAGCCCTGTATCATCAGCGAACAACAAATGACTCACTTCCTAAGCCCTCTCATCCACGACAGACTGCATACAATATACACATTCGTCGTTTCTTGCATTAGCGAGGTAGCATTTAGAACAGAGGACTGAGCCTTTTAATCCTTAGAAAATCCTCAGTTGGCCCTCTTCTTTGTTCCCTCTTTTGGAAAAGTGAAAACTGGAGGGGAGGATTTCCAGCTCCCCACTCCCTCCCTTGGGGATAGGGGAGAAAGAATACTTTCCATGTATTCCCTGCTTGTCTTAGAAGGCAACTAAAAGGGGAGGGTGTGGGGGCTGGAAATCCTCCCCTCCCTTTTTGTACTTTTCCAAAAAGAGGAACAGAGAAGGGGGCCAAGTAAGGACATTCCCTGTAAGGCTCAGTCATCTGTTCTAAATGCTACCTTGCTAATGCAGGAAATGATGAATATGTATGAAGAAGAAGAAGAATGTATATATGTATGTGTATGTGAGTGGGTATGGCCTTTCTTCATCTGTTACCTGGTGCTGCTTCACTATCATGGGAAACAGCATTCAGGTATGTAAAAAATATAATGTGGATCTCTACCTGAATCTTTGGTTTGTTTGTGATAACTGATAATTGTTTCCTTATCAGGCCCCATGTCGAGGAGCCCAGTTGCTGTGGACTAATATTTTGGGTCCATGGTTCTTCCAGGAAACTCCAAAAGAGCCTGAGGAACGGGTGTTAGACAAAAAGCAACGGAAGTTGGAACGAAGAATGAAGTACCGCTAGTATTGTTGTAATTTTCTTGTACATTTAGATGTATTAATGTGCGGTTATGGTAAGTGTTCTAAGTGGGCTTTTTTTAATTATTTTTTGTCTACTCTATTTTGTAACCTCGTGGTTAAATTTTGTTAATAAGAAATTATTCTGTACTGTATAGTTTTATTTATTTCCTACAGATAATGACAGATTTGATGTTTGTGTCGCTCAGTATGATATCAGACAGTCCATATATTATGTTATGTATGTAGTGTGAGTGAACGCGTTTCTTTCATGCTGTGTAATTGATAAAAGAATATTACTGTATATCGTGTCTAAGATCCAGATCCTCATTGTTGAAAGTTTAATAGTTTCTCCCTGAATATTGCAAGTACTCTCCATACAGTATTGCAGTACTCAATAGTTTTACCTATTTTTGTGGTTTTCCTGAAATAAATGTAGGTGTGAATTGATCATGCTGCATTCTCTTTTGCATACCAGATAATAATAAGAAAATAGGGCTGATTGAAATAGTGGGCAAGTTGCTGAATTTCAACAATTTGAACCTGCCATGCAAAATTGTCTTCATGATGATATGTCTGTAAGAGTAGTGATAGGTATGATGGGAAGTGCAAGCAAACTGTCTCAAATTTTTAGGCTTAAATTAGATTCTTATGTGTTATGTGCTCACATAATGTTAGGAAGTATAAAGAAGTATGTTCTGCATTTCTATTATGCCCCATTAATGAACTATATCTGCTGGAAAACAGCTTGACTGGGCATATCTGATTGGTTTGAGTTCTCTATCAACAAGAACCTTATTAACCCACTAATGATGAGTATCATCTGCTGTGTGAAAATGATAAATTTTTCATGGGATTTTGTTACTGAGTCCTTTACAAGAGTGTATAATCAAAATTTGAATAAAAGACTGGAAAATGCCCTTTTTAGAGTGGCTCCTTTTCCTGCCACTTATCTGTGGTATACACACAAATGACAGCAGTCTGCAATTATGTGAACATAAACTGCAATAAACTTTACAGTATTGAAAAACTGCATCAAATATGAAAGGCATAACAGTATCAATTTTTGGCACATTCATATCTAGTAAAATGAAATCCATATTCATTTGAGTGGCAGGTAATATTATCATTCATCTTTGATGTAAATTCTAGCTGCTACATTTATTTATTGCTTGTATGCACATACGTACCCATTGTCAAATGCCAATATAAAATTTTTTTATTGCATTAACTGAATTTTGTACGGTGGCTTTGCTTATATTTAGCATGAAGAAACACAGCTCATCTTACAAAGATAACGCATTCCGTGAAAATTCTTGACACTTAAAATTTAGATGGTCACCATTCTTGGTCCAGTGTTTTGTACCAACATACCTTACCATATCTTTTGCCTTTTCAGTGGAGAACTGTTTAGGACCAGCTAATTTACAGTTAGTGCTGTGAAATTTCTTGATTGCAATAACAAAATGTCATGAAATCTAACAAAGTTTTTTGTTGCCTAGTTTCCTGTATAGCATCCAGGAATGTGTAACCCATTTATTTATGCAGGAGGAAAGCTATATGGAGCAATGAAGAGTTTTTATCAAGAAGGAAAAGTGTATGTGTGAACAGGTAGAGAGGACGGTGAGTAGCTCCACTTGAAGCTGGAACTACTGCTGCATGGGTGTGTGATGTCTCCATGGTTATTTCATTCATTTGTGGATGATGTGGTGAGGAAGGTTGACGCAAGTGTCTTGGAGAGAAAGGGGCAGGTATGCCGTCTTCAGGGCTGGAGGGAGGCCTGGGAAGTGAGTTGGCTATTGTTTGCTGGTAGCAGATTCGAGTTGATATTTGAATTTGAGGGTGTGTGTGAGATGAGAAAGTTGAGGTAGCTATGAATAAAAACAAGGTTATTAGCTTTAGAAGTGCAAAGAAAAAGGTTACTTGAGGTGTGAGTCTGAATGGAGAAAACTTGGAGGAAGTGAAGTGTATTAGATACTTGGGAGTGGAGATGGCAGTGAAAGGAACCATGAAAGCTGAGGTGAATCATAGGGTGGATGATGGAACAATGGTCCTGAAAGCAATAAAGAAAATGTGTGGGAAAAGAGGTATCACTTTCTGGCAGGACAAAGATGGGTGTGTTTGAAGGTATAGTTGACATGATGATTTTGTATGGATGTGAGGCATTTTTTTTTTATGATAGCTGAGACAGTATGGGCATCTTAAGCCCTAATTAAGGCCATCCCATTAATGCTACATACAAATCCATCTGATTTTCTAAGTATTTCTCACATACATTCTTCAAAGCAAACACCAGATCCACACATCCTCTACCTTTTCTGAAATCACACTGCTCTTCTCCAGTCTGATGCTTTGTACATGCCTTCACCCTCCCAATCAATATCCTCCCATACAGTTTGCCAGGAATACTCATTCCAATCCGCTCTATTCCTTGCACGCCCTTCATCCTCCAGTATGATCAGGCCCCAATCACTCAAAATTTTTTTCACTCCATCCTTCCACCTCCAATTTGATCTGCTTCTCCTTTTCCCCTCCACCTCTGACACATATATCCTCTTTGTCAATCTTTCCGCACTCATTCTCTCCATGTGTCTAAACCATTTCAACACACCCTCTTCTGCTCTCTCAACCACACTCTTTTTATTACCACACATCTCTTTTATCCTTTCATTACTTACTCGATCAAACCACATCACACCACATATTGTCTTCAGACATTTCATTTCCAACACATCCACCCTCCTCTGCACAACCCTATCTATAGCCCAAGCCTCACAACCATATAACATTGTTGGAACCACTATTCCCTCAAACATACTCATTTTTGGTTTCCGAGATAACGTTCTCACCTTCCACACATTCTTCAATGCTCCCAGAACCTTCGTTCCCCCACCCTGTTACTCACTTTTGCTTCCATGGTTCCATCCGCTGCTAAGTCCACTTCCAGATGTCTAAAACACTTCTCTTCTTCCAGTTTTTCTCCATTCAAACTTACCTCCCAAATAACATGTCTCAACCCTACTGAACCTTATATAACCGTGATCTTATTCACATTTACTCTCAACTTTTTTCTTTCATGCACTTCACCAAACTCATACACCAATTTCTGTAGTTTCTCACCAGAATCAGCCACCAGCGCTGTATTATTGGTGAACTACAACTGACCCACTTCCCAAGCCCTCTCATCCACAACAGACTGCATACTTGCCCCTCTCTCCAAAACTCATGTACTCACCTCCCTAACAACCCCATCCATAAACAAATTTAACAACCATGGAGACATCATGCACCCCTGCCGCGAAGTGACATTCTCCCGAAACCAATCAGTTTCCTCTTTTCCTACTCGTACACATGCCTTACATCCTTGGTAAAAACTTTCAGTGCTTCTAGAAACGTACCTCCCACACCATATACTTTCATAACCTTCCACAAGGCATCTCTATCAACCCTATCATATGCCTTCTCCAGATCCATAAGTGCCTGAACGTACAGGAGGGTGAAGGGTGTGCAAGGAATAGAGTGAATTGGAACGATGAGGTATACTGGGGTCAATATGCTGTCAATGGATTGAACCAGGGCATGTGAAGTGTGTGGGGTAAACCATGGAAAGGTCTGTGGGTTCTGGATGTAGAAAGGGAGCTGTGCTTTCAGTGCATTATACATGGCAGCTAGAGACTAAATGTGAACAAATGTGGCCTTTGATTGTCTGTTCCTGGTGCTGTCTCGCTGGAGGTGAGGGGCATGAGAATGCAATTTCCTGTGTAGTGAGGTGGTGAAGGGAATGGATGAAGGCAGCAAGTGTAGATGTGTACATATGTGTATATGTGTATGTCTGTGTATTTGTATGTATGTATATGTTGAAATGTATATGTATGTATATGTGCATGTGTGGAAAGTGAGCTGTGGTTTCAGTGCATTACACATGACAAGGAATAGAGTGAATAGAGTGAAATGGAGCGATGTGGTATACCGGGGTTGATGTGCTGTCAGTGGATTGAAGCAGGGCATGTGAAGCGTCTGGGGTAAACCATGGAAAGCTGTGTAGGTATGTATATTTGTGTGTGTGGACGTATGTATATACATGTGTATGGGGGGGGGGGGTTGGGCCATTTCTTTCGTCTGTTTCCTTGCGCTACCTCGCAAACGCGGGAGACAGCAACAAAGTATAAAAAAAAAGAATATATATACAGCGACAAAGTATTAAAAAAAAAAAAAAAAAGATATATATATATATATATATATATATATATATATATATATATATATATATATATATATATATATATATATATTTATTAATTTATTTATTTTGCTTTGTCGCTGTCTCCTGCGTTTGCGAGGTAGCGCAAGGAAACAGACGAAAGAAATGGCCCAACCCACCCCCATACACATGTATATACATACACGTCCACACATGCCAATATACATACCTATACATCTCAATGTACACATATATATACACACACAGACACATACATATATCCTCATGCACACAATTCACACTGTCTGCCTTTATTCATTCCCATCGCCACCTCGCCACACATAGAATACCATCCCCCTCCCCCCTCATGTGTGCGAGGTAGTGCTAGAAAAAGACAACAAAGGCCCCATTCATTCACACTCAGTCTCTAGCTGTCATGCAATGATGCCCGAAACCACAGCTCCCTTTCCACATCCAGGCCCCACACAACTTTCCATGGTTTACCCCAGACGCTTCACATGCCTTGATTCAATCCACTGACAGCACGTCAACCCTGGTATACCACATCGATCCAATTCACTCTATTCCTTGCCCGCCTTTCACCCTCCTGCATGTTCAGGCCCTGATCACTCAAAATCTTTTTCACTTCATCTTTCCACCTCCAATTTGGTCTCCCACTTCTCCTCGTTCCCTCCACCTCCGACACATATATCCTCTTGGTCAATCTTTCCTCACTCATTCTCTCCATGTGCCCAAACCATTTCAAAACACCCTCTTCTGCTCTCTCAACCACGCTCTTTTTATTTCCACACATCTCTCATACCCTTACGTTACTTACTCGATCAAACCACCTCACACCACACATTGTCCTCACCAATTTTTTTTTTGCTTTCCGAGATAATGTTCTCAACTTCCAAACATTCTTCAAGGCTCCCAGGATTTTCGCCCCCTCCCCCACCCTATGATTCACTTCCGCTTCCATGGTTCCATCTGCTGCCAGATCCACTCCCAGATATCTAAAACACTTTACTTCCTCCAGTTTTTCTCCATTCAAACTTACCTCCCAATTGACTTGACCCTCAACGCTACTGTACCTAATAACCTTGCTCTTATTCACATTTACTCTTAACTTTCTTCTTTCACACACTTTACCAAACTCAATCACCAGCTTCTGCAGTTTCTCACATGAATCAGCTACCAGTGCTGTATCATCAGCGAACAACAACTGACTCACTTCCCAAGCTCTCTCATCCACAACAGACTGCATACTTGCCCCTCTTTCCAAAACTCATGCATCCCCCTCCCTAACAACCCCATCCATAAGCAAATTAAACAACCATGGAGACATCACACACCCCTGCCGCAAACCTACATTCACTGAGAACCAATCACTTTCCTCTCTTCCTACACGTACACATGCCTTACATTCTTGATAAAAACTTTTCACTGATTCTAACAACCTGCCTCCCACACCATATATTCTTAATACCTTCCACGGAGCATCTCTATCAACTCTATCATATGCCTTCTCCAGATCCATAAATGCTACATACAAATCCATTTGCTTTTTTAAGTATTTCTCACATACATTCTTCCCACATCGGTATACCACATCGATTCAATTCACTCTATTCCTTGCCCTCCTTTCACCCTCATGCATTTTCAGGCCCCGATCACACAAAATCTTTTTCACTCCATATTTCCACCTCCAATTTGGTCTCCCACTTCTCCTCGTTCCCTCCACCTCCGACACATATATACTCTTGGTCAATCTTTCCTCACTCATTCTCTCCATGTGCCCAAACCATTTCAAAACACCCTCCTCTGCTCTCATCCATGCTCTTTTTATTTCCACACATCTCTCTTACCCTTATGTTACTTACTCAATCAAACAACCTCACACCACTCATTGTCCTCAAACATCTCATTTCCAGCACATCCATCCTCCTGCGCACAACTCTATCCATAGCCCACGCCTCGCAACCATACAACATTGTTGGAACCACTATTCCTTCAAACATACCCATTTTTGCTCTCCGAGATAATGTTCTCGACTTCCACACATTCTTCAAGGCTCCCAGAATTTTCGCCCCCTCCCCCACCCTATGATCCACTTCCGCTTCCATGGTTCCATCCGCTGCCAGATCCACTCCCAGATATCTAAAACACTTTACTTCCTCCAGTTTTTCTCCATTCAAACTTACCTCCCAATTGACTTGACCCTCAACCCTACTGTACCTAATAACCTTGCTCTTATTCACATTTACTCTTAACTTTCTTCTTTCACACACTTTACCAAACTCAGTCACCAGCTTCTGCAGTTTCTCACATGAATCAGCCACCAGCGCTGTATCATCAGCGAACAGTAACTGACTCACTTCCCAAGCTCTCTCATCCCCAACAGACTGCATACTTGCCCCTCTTTCCAAAACTCTTGCATTCACCTCCCCAACAACCCCATCCAGTAAGTAACGTAAGGGTAAGAGAGATGTGTAGTAATAAAAAGAGTGTGGTTTAGAGAGCAGAAAAGGGTGTTTTAAAATGGTTTGGTCACATGGAGAGAATGAGTGAGGAAAGATTGACGAAGAGGATGTATGTGTCAGAGGTGGAGGGAACCAGGAGAAGTAGGAGACCAAATTGGAGGTGGAAAGATGGAGTGAACGAGATTTTGAGTGATCGGGGCCTGAACATGCATGAGGGTGAAAGGCGTGTAAGGAATAGATTAGATTGGAACAGTGTGTTATACCAGGGTTGACGTGCTGTCAGTGGATTGAACCAGGGCATATGAAGCATCTGGGGTAAACCATGGAAAGTTGTATGGGGCCCGGATGTGGAAAGGGATCTGTGGTTTCAGTGCATTATACATGACAGCTAGAGACTTAGTGTGAAGGAAGTGGACTTTGCTGTCTTCTCCAAGCTCTACCTTGCGCACATGCGGGGGGAGAGGGTTGTCATTTCATATGTGGCAGGGGAGCGATGGGGATGAATAAGGGCAGACAGTATTAATTATAAATGTGTATATATGTATGTGTCTGTGTGTGTATATATAAATGTATACGTTGAAGTGTATAGGTATATATAGGTGCTGTGTGTGGACGTGTATATATATACATGTGTATGTGTGTTGGTTGGGCCATTCTTTTGTCTGTTTCCTTGCGCTAACTTGGTAACGTGGGAGAGAGCGACAAAGTAAAATAAAAAATGTATATATATATATATATATATATATATATATATATATATATATATATATATATATATATATTTATCAATTTCTATTTATTTATTTTTCTGTGTCGCTGTCTCCCGCATTAGTGAGGTAGCACAAGGAAACAGACGAAAGAATGGCCTAACCCACCCACATACACATGTATATACATACACGTCCACAGACGCAAATATACATACCTATACATCTCAATGAATACATATATATACACACACAGACATATACATATATACTCATGTATATAATTCATACTGCCTACCTTTTGTTCATTCCCATCGCCACCCCCCCAGACATGAAATAACAACACCCTCCCCCCTCATGTGCGCGAGGTAACACTAGCAAAAGACAACAAATGCCACATTCGTTCACACTCAGTCTCTAGCTGTCATGTAATAATGCACCGAAACCACAGCTCCCTTTCCACATCCAGGCCCCACAGAACTTTCCGTGGTTTACCCCAGACGCTTCACATGCCCTGGTTCAATCCATTGACAGCACGTCGACCCTGGTATAACACATTGTTCCAATTTATTCTATTCCTTGCACACCTTTCACCCTCCTGCATGTTCAGGCCCCAATCACTCAAAATCTCCTTCACTCCATCTTTCCACCTCCAATTTGGTCTCCCACTTCTCCTGGTTCCCTCCACCTCTGACACATACATCCTCTTGGTCAATCTTTCCTCACTCATTCTCTCCATATGACCAAACCATTTCAAAACACCCTTTTCTGCTCTCTCAACCACACTCTTTTTATTACTACACATCTCTCTTATCCTTTCGTTATTTACTTGGTCAAACCACCTCACACCACATATTGTCCTCAACATCTCATTTGCAGTACATCCACCCTCTTCCGCACAACTCTATCTATAGCCCACGCCTCGCAACCATATAACATTGTTGGCACCACTATTCCTTCCAATACACCCACATTTGCTTTCCAAGATAACGGTCACGACTTCCACCTAATTTTCAACTCTCCCAGAACTTTCGCCCCCTCCCCCACCCTATGATTCACTTCCGCTTCCATTGTTCCATCCGCTGCCAAATCCACTCCCAGATATCTAAAAGACTTCACTTCCCCCAGTTTTTCTCCATTCAAACTTACCTCCCAATTGGTGTGTTGGAAATAAAGTGTCAGGGTGATAATAAAAAAGTATGGTTGAGAATGCCGAGTATGCCAGAGAGAGCTGATGAGGATGTGCTGAAATGGTTTGAATATATGGAGAGAGTGAGTGAGGAAAGGTTGACAAAAATATATGTGTCAGAAGTGGAGGGGACCACTTGACAGGAGAGACAGAAGTGAAAAAGGAAGGTTGGGGTGATTAAGATTTTCAGTGTTTGGGGATTATACATGCCGGAGGGTGAATGATGTGCACAGGATAGAGTGAATTAAGGTTTATGGGGGGGGGGGGGGGTTGACATGCTGTCAGAGGACTAATCCCGGGCATGTGAAGCACCCAGGCAAACCTTGGAAAGGTCTCTTGGATGTGAGTGAATGAGGCCTTTTCTTTGTCTTTTATTATTTGATTAACTATTTGTACTGTATGGGGAGGGAGTTAAACACTCACAGGGTTCCTTTCGTGAACATTCTCTACTATTGTACAACTTTTTAAATCTATGCATGCTGTCTGCATTTACCATGTCATCAGTCATTCTGTTCCAATCATCCACCACTCTTATACTGTAAAAGTACTCCTTTACATTTTTTGTAGCCAAATCACTCTATCCTGTGTGCCTCTTTTTCCCTTCTACATGCTCTGACCCCAATCCTTCAAGATCTTTTTCACTCCATCCTTCCATCTCCAATTTGGTCTACCCCTTCTCCTCATTCCCTCCATTTCTGACATATATTCTCTTTCTTATCCTTTCCTCACTCATTCTCTCCATGTATACAAACTGTTTCAGTATACCCCTGCAGGTATCTCAACCACTCTCTTTATTGCCACACTTCTCTCTTACTCTTTTATTACTTAATCAAACTACCTCATACCTTATATTTTTCTCAAACATTTAATTTCCAACAAGTCCACCATTGTACGTGCATCCTCATCTATAGCCCATGCCTTGCATCCATATAACACTGTTTGGACTACTATACCTTCCAACTTACCCATTTCTGCCCTCCCAGACAACAACCTCTTTTTCCACACATTCCTTGGTGTTCCCAAAGCCTTCTTTCCCTCACCCACTTACTTCTGCTCCCATGGATCTATTTGCTGCCATGTCCACTTCCAGGTACCTAAAACTCTTCCCTTCCTCCAATTTTTCTCCATTCAAACTCATACCTCAACTAACCAGGCACTCAAACCTGCTAGATCTAATAACCTTGCTTTTATTCACGTATACTTTCAACTTCTTCCTCTCATGCACTTCCAGACTCATTAGCCAATTTCTGCAGTTTCCTACTGGAATCCACAACCAGTTCTGTATCACCAGCAAACAACAACTGAATCATTTTCCAAGCCCCTATCCCCTACAGACTGAATACTTGCCCCTTTGTTCAAGACTTGTATTTATCTCACTCATCACCCCATCCATAAACAAGTTAACCATAGAGACATCACACACCCATGTTGCCGATCAACTTTCACTTGGAACTCCTCACTCTCCTCTCTTCCTACTCCTACTTCCTACTTCCTACTCATGCACATGCCTTACACCCTTGACAAAACTTTTCACTGCTTCTGAAATCTTTTCTCTCACACCATATATCCCTATGACCTTCCAAAAGGCATCTCTATTAACCCTGTCATATGCTCCCTCTCAACCAATAGATACCACATACAGATTTTGTTTCTTTAAGTATTTTTCGCACACAGTATAAATCAAACACCTGATCCATACATCCTATATCTTTTCTGAAACCACAATATGATGATCTGTACCTGCATGCCTTCACCCTCTCAAACACTATCTTCCCATACATCTTACAAGGTACACTCAACAAGCATATGCCTCTATGGTTTGAACTCTAAATTTTAGCCCCCTTGCTTTTGTAGATTGGCACTACACATGCATTCTGCCAATCCTCAGTCGCCTTACCATGATCCATACATACATTGAAAATCCTAACTAACCAATAAGCAATACAGTAACCCTCTTCTTAAGAAGTTCAAATGCAATACCATCCACTCCAGCCACCTTACCACATTTCATCATACTTAAGGCTTTCACCTCCTCTTCTCTTTTCACTAAACCATCCTCATGATTCTCTCGGTTCATTTACCACCCAAACACCCTACATCTGGCACTCTATTATCAAACACATTCAACAGTCCTTCTGAATACTCACTCCATCTCCTTACTTCATCACTACCTTTTACCACTTCAGCATTTACCCCTTTCACAGCTGTTCCCATTTGTTCTCTTGTTCATAGCACACTACAGTAATTACCTCCTTCAAAAAATGTTATTCTCCCTAAAGTTTACTGATACTCACCCCAACTCTCATTCACCCTCATTTTCAACCCGTACACCTTCCTCTTGACCTCTTGCTGCTTTCTGTTATACTTCTGCCAATCATTTGTGCTCCTTCCTGTAAATACCACCCACATGCCTCTTTTCTTTTTCACAAGCATTTTGACTTCTTCATTCCACCATTCACTGCCCTTTTTGATCTGCCCACCTCCTACCTCATGCATGCCACATTCATCTCTTGCACATGCCATCACTTTGGTCCTGAATATCTCCCATTCTTCACCCACTCCCCATAGCTTTTTTACTCTCACCTTTTGCCATTATACATGCAAACCCACGTGGAATTTCTTTGTGCAAGTTTCTTTTCCAAGCTCACTCACCCTCACCTCTCTCCTCTCACCCACAATGTCTCCTCTTTGCATAAAACCTGTACAAATATAAACCCTTTCCTCCTCAAGTTAATGATCAGATATACCACCAGCTGCTTCCCTCAGCACATTCACATCCAAAAGTCTCTCTTTTACACTCCTATCAATCCGTAGGCTGACCATTTTTCGTACTTATGTATGTATATCTGTTTACGTCCTCCTTTTTAAACCAGGTATTCGCAATCACCAGTACTTTTTCACCACTTCTATTCATAATACTGAATACCCTATGCTCTCCAATTACACCCTCAACTGCCACATTACTCACCTTCATATTTAAATCATCCATCACTAACACCTGGTCTCTTCCATCAAAACTGCTGATACACTTATTCACCTGCCCCCAGAATATTTGCCTCTCTTGATCTTTTTTCTCATACTTAAGCACTAATGATCTCCCATCACTTGCCATCCACTTTCAATTTTACTCATAAGTCAAGCCCTCACTTCCTTACACACTTTCACACACTTCCATAACTCCTTTTTTAGCAGTAATGTTGCCCTTCCCTGAGCTTGACCTCCCACCAACCCCTGACTTTACTCCTAAGACATTCAAAACCATTCTTCTCCTTTACCCTTGAGTTTTGTTTCTCTCAGGGCCATAACATCCAGTGTTCTTTCCCCAAACATACTACCTTTCTATCCTTTCTTCTCATTTAGGTTACTTTCCACTCAAATTTAGATACCTCAAGCGTGAGCCTTCAAGGAGGATGAGCATTCCCTGCCTAACTCCCCGTCTGTTCCATCTTTTACAAATTGAAATACAAGAAGCAGAGGGTTTCCAGGCCTTCTTTAGTCTCCATGTACGACATGCAGGAAATACATAGGTAGAATTCTTCCTCCCTTACCCCAGTTCTTTTCTTTTCTGTAAATTTTCTTTTCATGAAAGATTCTCCATGGTGGTAATCTCTTATTGTTCCTTTTGTACCATTTCCACCACCAGCTAGATTTTCTCACAGAGGCGGCAAGATAAAAAAAAGTTTAAATGCTCCATGTTGACCAACCTGTAAATCTTGTGTGATCAATGATTTTCAACACTGTGTTAGGGCATTTTCTAAAAGCCACAGCATGGATCTACATGAAGAGTGATCCTTTGTAAGTACATGCAGCCCATGTTCTGAAACCAGATATTATTGGATTCCTACTAGCGAATTGCTCATCTCCATGCTTTCATAGTTTGGAACAATGATCTTATCTGTGCTTTAGAATTCATGGTGTTAACATTGTTAACTTTGCTTACTTCATTCATGTACTTGAAAATCTAGAGATTTTGAAAAATGCAGAACTGCATATCTGAATCATAAATGAAATGATTTTTTATTAACTAATTTATAAGGCTATCTATACTTAAATTTATGACTCCAGTTTAGTTTTATTATTATTATGAAAGGCTTATGAATGCTATATTTACAATTGCATCAATAGTATCTTCACTGGAACATGATGCTCATATAGTTTTATCTTGTAGTTGTATACAGGAACATCACCAAAAAGTATGGACTTAACTGTGTCATTCCCATTTCATCAGAAAAGTACAGGCATCTGATGATTTTTTCAGATGTCTTTTTCTTAGGGTCTCATTCATGTTCAGTTAAGACATTGAAAGGTTTGTCCAGTACATTCTTTGAGGAAGAAGTTTGTTTGGGACGTTTTTAGTTTTGCTATTGTTATGTGGTTGTTATGCATTTTTTTTTTTGCAGCATAAATGATACCTGTTAAAGAAATCTTTCCTATCCATTCATTTATACAAATCCATTTGCTGAACTCACTGTTGGGTCTTTTGGTACATTTGATACACCAAAGTACATCATCCTTGACATTACTGAAAGACAAAACAAAATGGAATATTATTTCAATATGCTTATGTATTTCAGATGTTTGGAAGAACTTCAGATGTCACACAACAGAGGGACAAACTTTCTAAGTGGTAAATACACACTGTGTTCTTTAATATGTATTAGTTCAGTGTATCATATACTAGGCATACAAATATATCATTGTCATTCTTACTGCTTTTTATTTTGATGCCAGTTGTAATTCATTTTGCAATGCATCTTGGGACGTTCTGTTAATGTTGATGGAACAGTAAGCCATTTATGAGACCCTTCATTCATATTGCCATCAACAACTTTGTTACAAACAATACATAGAACCTCAGATGAAAAAACTTTCCTTGGAAGATTATCAGGGCTGCCTGTCATCTGATGCATCAGAATCACAAGCAGTGTTAGCCTCAGCATATTCAGTAAAAGTACTGGTGGCATCATTAAAAGTATCAACATTGCTTTTGCTCAACAGATCATGAATGTTGCTGAAAGTTAACCTGTGAGAATGATAGAAAAACAAGTACTAGCTTATTCACACTGACATACGGTATTTGCTTTGAGGACCATGAACATGAATTAGATATATTCAGTACTCTTTTGCTTTCCATTAAATGACTTCTGTTTTTTGTTGGACTGTCTACAGCATTCCTTATTCTCACTTATACCGGCAGCAAATGCAACAAATGTTACCAACCTATGAAACGTGGCCACGTCAGTGAAAGCAAATAACTTGCACTACCACTGACTACTAGTTGTGGGCCTGGAACATTACTGGAACACATTACTGATGACCTGGAATTGTGTGATTCTCCTGTGTGAACATTCTGTATCTTTCCAACTGTACTCAAGTTTTCAGCATTCTAATGTAAACTTAACTGCTGGTAATTGAATTCTTAGTCTGATTGTAATCATGTTACATAAAATGTTTCCTTTTGCATAAAACCTGTACAAATATACACCATTTCCTCCACAAGTTGATGATCAGATATACCACCGGCTGCTTCCCTCAGCACATTTACATCCAAAAGTCCTTCTTTTACACTCCTATAAATTCGTAGACTGACCATTTTTTGTACTTATGTATGTATATTTGTTTACGTCCTCCTTTTTAAACCGGGTATTCGCAATCACCAGTACTTTTTCACCACTTCTATTCATGATATTGAATACCCCATGCTCTCCAATTACACCCTCAACTACCACATTACTCACCTTCATATTTAGATCATCCATCACTAACACCTGATCTCTTCCATCAAAACTGCTGATACACTTATTCACCTGCCCCCCAAATATTTGCCTCTCTTGATCTTTTTTCTCATGCTTAAGCACTAATGATCTCCCATCACTTGCCATCCTCTTTCAATTTTACTCAAGTCAAGCCCTCACTTCCTTACGCACTTTCACACACTTCCATAACTCCTTTTTTAGCAGTAATGTTGCCCTTCCCTGAGCTTGACCTCCCACCAACCCCTGACTTTACTCCTAAGACATTCAAAACCATTCTTCTCCTTTACCCATGAGTTTTGCTTCACTCAGAGCCATAACATCCAGTGTTCTTTCCCCAAACATACTACCTTTCTATCCTTTTTTCTCATCTTGGTTACTTCCACACAAATTTAGATACCCCCAGCCTGAGCCTTCAAGGAGGATGAGCATTCCCTGCCTAACTCCCCCTCTGTTCCATCTTTTACAAATTGAAATACAAGAAGCAGAGGGTTTCCAGGTCTTCTTTAGTCTCCATGTACGACATGCAGGAAATACATAGGTAGAATTCTTCCTCCCCTACCCCAGTTCTTTTCTCTTCTGTAAATTTTCTTTTCATGAAAGATTCTCCATGGTTGTAATCTCTTATTGTTCCTTTTGTACCATTTCCACCACCAGCTAGATGTTCTCGAGGCTGCAAGATAAAAAAGAATTTAAATGCTCCATGTTGACCAACCTGTAAATCTTGTGTGATTAATGATTTTCAACACTGTGTTAGGGCATTTCCTAAAAGCCACAGCATGGATCTACATGAAGAGTGATTCTTTGCAAGTACATGCAGCCCATGTTCTGAAACCAGATATTATTGGTTTCTTACTAGCGAATTGCTCATCTCCATGCATTCATAGTTTGGAACAATGATCTTATCTGTGCTGTAGAATTTATGGTGTTAACTTTGCTTACTTCATTCACGTGCTTGAAAATCTAGTGATTTTGAAAAATGCAGAACTGCATATTTGAATCATAAATGAAATGATTTTTTATTAACTAATTTATAAGGCTATCTATACTTAAATTTATGACTCCAGTTTAGTTTTATTATTATTATGAAAGGCTTATGAATGTTATATTTACAATTGCATCAATAGTATCTTCACTGGAACATGATGTTCATATAATTTTATCATGTAATTGTATACAGGAACATCACCAAAAAGTATGGATTTAACTGTGTCATTCCCATTTCATCAGAAAAGTACCGGCATCTGATGATTTTTTCAGATGTCTTTTTCTTAGGGTCTCTCATTCATGTTCATTTAAGACATTGAAAGGTTTGTCCAGTACATTCTTTGAGGAAGAAGTTTGTTTGGGACATTTTTAGTTTTGATATTGTTATGTGGTTGTTATGCATTTTTATTGCAGCATAAATGATACCTGTTAAAGAAATCTTGTCTATCCATTCATTTATACAAATCCATTTTGCTGAACTCACTGTTGGGTCTTTTGGTACATTTGATACACCAAAGTACATCATCCTTGACATTACTGAAAGACAAAACAAAATGGAATATTATTTCAATATGCATATGTATTTCAGACGTTTAGAAGAACTCTTCAGATATCACACAACAGAGGGACAAACTTTCTAAGTGGTAAATACACACTGTGTTCTTTAATATGTATTAGTTCAGTGTATCATATACTGGGTATACAAATATATCATTGTCATTCTTACTGCTTTTTATTTTGATGCCAGTTGTAATTCATTTTGCAATGCATCTTGGGACATTCTGTTAATGTTGATGGAACAGTAAGCCATTTATGAGATCCTTCATTCATATTGCCATCAACAACTTTGTTACAAGCAATACATAGAACCTCAGATGAAAAAACTTTCCTTGGAAGGTTATCAGGGCTGCCTGTCATCTGATGCATCAGAATCACAAGCAGTGTTAGCCTCAGCATATTCAGTAAAAGTACTGGTGGCATCATTAAAAGTATCAACATTGCTTTTGCTCAACAGATCATGAATGTTGCTGAAAGTTAACCTGTGAGAATGATAGAAAAACAAGTACTAGCTTATTCACGCTGACATACGGTATTTGCTTTGAGGACCATGAACATGAATTAGATATATTCAGTACTCTTTTGCTTCCCATTTCATGACTTCTTTTTTTTGTTGGACTGTCTACAGCACTCCTTATTCTCACTTATACGGGCAGCAAATGCAACAAATGTTACCACCCTATGAAATGTGGCCACGTCAGTGAAAGCAAATAACTTGCACTACCACTGACTACTAGTTGTGGGCCTGGAACATTACTGGAACACAGGGAGGGACTCGAACATCCTCGACTGATGACCTGGACTTGTCTGATTCTCCTGTGTGAACATTCTGTATCTTTCCAACTGTACTCAAGTTTTCAGCATTCTTTATATTTATTTATTATTTTGCTTTGTCGCCGTCTCCCACGTTTGCGAGGTAGCACAAGGAAACAGACGAAAGAAATGGCTCAACCCACCCCCATACACATGTATATACATACACGTCCACACACGCAAATATACATACCTATACATCTCAGTGTACACATATATATACACACACAGACATATACATATATACACATGTACATAATTCATACTGTCTGCCTTTATTTATTCCCATCGCCACCTCGCCACATATGGAATATTATCCCCCTCCCCCCTCATGTGTGCGAGGTAGCGCTAGGAAAAGACAACAAAGGCCCCCTTCGTTCACACTCAGTCTCTATCTGTCATGTAATAATGCCCGAAACCACAGCTCCCTTTCCACATCCAGGCCCCACACAACTTTCCATGCCCTGATTCAATCCATTGACAGCACATCGACCCCGGTATACCACATCGATCCAATTCACTCTATTCCTTGCCCGCCTTTCACCCTCCTGCATGTTCAGGCCCTGATTACTCAAAATCTTTTTCACTCCATCTTTCCACCTCCAATTTGGTCTCCCACTTCTCTTTGTTCCCTCCACCTCTGACACATATATCCTCTTGGTCAATCTTTCCTCACTCATTCTTTCCATGTGCCCAAACCATTTCAAAACACCCTCCTGCTCTCTCAGCCACGTTCTTTTTATTTCCACACATCTCTCTTACCCTTACATTACTTACTCGATCAAACCACCTTACACATATTGTCCTCAAACATCTCATTTCCAGCACATCCACCCTCCTGCGCACAACTCTATCCATAGCCCACGCCTCGCAACCATACAACATTGTTGGAACCACTATTCCTTCAAATATACCCATTTTTGCTTTCCGAGATAATGTTCTCGACTTCCACACATTCTTCAAGGCTCCCAGGATTTTCGCCCCCTCCCCCACCCTATGATTCACTTCTGCTTCCATGGTTCCATCTGCTGCATTCTTATGTAAACTAAACTGCTGGTAATTGAATTCTTAGTCTGATTGTAATCATGTTACTTGAAAGTGATGGGGGAAACATCCAATTTGTTGTATATTTATTTGATTGATAAGACATCTATAGTGCTTTTTCACCCAAAATTAAAGCAAAGGAAGTGTTAAGTCAAATGAAAAGAAAAAAAAGTGATTTTTACATTTTTTTACAGTAACATATTTCTTGACAGGTGAACAGGAAGGAAACAACTAAGCAGTTTGATAGAAGAGTGCTTTTTAAATCATAGTATGTGTGACCCAATGTGAGATAACAATATATTAGATTTAATCAGAAATAAGAATGAGAATCCAATCAGCTTTTGTGAGGCTAGTGAAAATGAAACAGAAACCACAATATAAGATTTACTACAAACTTCCTTTTGGATTTTAAGGGAAGAGGCATAATAGTTAGGGTAGCTAATTATGAAATGTGTCAAGATGTAAGTTAAAATGAGCTTTCAGATTTAGATACAGTTGAGAAAATGTGGTGTAACTTTTGAATTTTGAAAGATCTTGAGAGAGATAATGTTTACAAAGAGAAAAAGAGATGTAATGAGAAATTATTGGCAGAATAATAAAAGAAATAAGGATTGAATAAATGTAAGTTAAATGCATAATGAAGCTGAAAATAAGTAATTTCACAGAATCACAGAATGTGTATAGGATTACAAAGATAGTGTAAGAAGAACATTACAGTCAATTAAAAAATTTGAAATGACGCTTTCTCATGGTGTAAAGAAAAATCCTAAAGCTTTCTTCAGATACAGAGGAATGCAAATGGTAATAGACTGTTGAGTCCTAATAAGGCTGTTTGTGAAAGTGAAAGAGATCAAACACTCATAGATGGGTGTGGTAAGAATGGAAAGACAAGCAGATTTTTCATATAGATATACATCTTTAAACCTTTCAATTAACTATTAAGGTACAAATAATGTCAGTCACTGATTTTAGTCAAAATGTTTAATAGATCTATTCTTAAACTTATTAATGTCACCACACTTAACTAATCTAACTGGTAAATAATTTCAACGTTAACAATCACTTAAAAGATAAAATACTTCACCTCATTCGAGATAAAAAGTTTGCCCATAAATTTGTATCTATTACTAAAGTGAAATCAGACACATTTGTCCTTAAGTAATTTGTTAGGTCAAGATAATCAAAATTATTGATGATTTTGAATACCTATACTGAATCACCTTTTCTCTTTTCTAAGCTAAATAGATTACTGTTATTTAATTGGCTGTCACAGGATATGCTTCTCAGTTTGAAAGTGGTCTTGATAGCCCATCTCTCACTTTTCCATTCTTTCTATGTCTTTCATGAAACTGGGGTGTCAGAAACTGAACACAGTTTTCAAGATGGAGACATATTGATCACATATTGATCACTTAAATTCGATAGCCCTACCTATGAATCCAAGAATTTTTTTCATCCATTTCATTGCTTCTGTGCACTGCTCCCTTGACTTTATCATCACCAGAGATTATTGCACCTATGTCTTTTTCTGCATTTACCCTTTGTGGCTCAAGAGAATTCATACTGTGGTTTGCCATCTCACTTTTAGTATTGACATCATATCGAGATATCTTTTCCACTTGTCTGCCTGGAGCTGTAGCATTATTTTCCGGCTTTATATTATCTGTGAATTTTGATACCTTACAATGTAGCCTGTTATTAATATCATTGATATACACATGAGAAAGAGAACCAGTTCATAAACTAATCTTTGTAGCACACCACTTGATATGTCTGACAAATTCTAAGGCTTTACATCAATTACTATTCTTTGTTTATTGCTAATTTCCTGACTACCACCAATACCATGTGACTTAGCTTTTTTTAAGGATCTTTTATGTAGATCTTTGCTAAATGATTTTTGAAAATGAATAAATGACATAAATCGCTTTACTTTCATTGTTCATATTGATTTTATCATAAAAGAAATCAAGAAGATTTGTCAAACATGAGCATTTATTTTGAAAACCATGCTGAGAATCAAAATTGTATTGAGCAGTGGTTCTCTAAATGGTTTACAATCTTATCCTGAATAGAATGTTCCATAAGATTGCAAATTACAAATGTGAAGGTAATTGTGTAATTTCAAGACTGTGATTTACAGTATTACCTTTAATGAATGTAAGTATTACATTAGCAAACTTCCATTTCTTTGGAGCTTTCTCCATAACTAGTGACTTATTGAAAAGAGCTGGCAAGGGTTTAACTATGTAATTTTTTGCCCCTTTCATGTCTTTGGATGGAACGTACCTGGACCTGCTGTTTTGTTTACTTAAATTCTACTATACTGAAGTACTGATACTATATCATCAGCATATGTCATGTTGTCAAACGTTCTGCTTTCTTTGCAATGGAATGGAATTTGTCGATATCTGTTTCTGATTATAAATGCAGATGCAAAAAATATAATTTAGAATCTCTGCTATGGCACGTTGTCTTAAGCCAAGTCACAATTTTGCCTGATCAGTGGATAATTAATTGAGTAATGCCTATCTTCCAATTAAGATAACCATGAAACTCATGAGGGTTTATTTTGCTTTTTTGCAGTAATATATGCTTCATATGACATTTACTATGGTTTACATACCTCTCAGTTTCTCTATGCAAATTTACATATAATTCACTCTATCATGTTACTTATTGCTTATTAGTCTTTTTTGAGTTTCTTGTGTGCTATTGTCTTTGATTACAGACAGCTTTTTACGTCATCGATCCACTAATATGACTTCATTTCCAAAAAGACTTGGCTGCTACACATAAGCAAGTATGTTCCCTTCAGTACTTTGAAAGTTTTGCTGAAGCTTTTCCAGACTACATCCATATGGTTTTCTTAAACAATATCATCCCAGTTTTGCACACTAAGAGCTATACTATCATTAAAATTTAGAAGTATATTATAGAATCTGATACCTTTTTGTAACTCTAATGTTGATCAGTATTATAGACAATGCTGATAGTTAACTCAAAAGTAATTTTCCTGTGGTCACTTGTACCAGGCTCTTTTCCAACTTTAACGTTAACAAATTTCTCATTTGCTGTTGCTACTTCGCTGGAGCAGGGAGAGAGATGTTGTTTCTTGTGTGGCGGGGTGCCGATGGGAATGGATGAAGGCAGAAAGTATAATTATATACACACACACACACACATATATGTATATATATGTAAATGAGGAGGTGATAACTAGTGGTGATGTGAGAAGGAGATGGAGTGAGTATTTTGAAGGTTTGTTGAATGTGTTTGATGATAGAGTGGCAGATATAGGGTGTTTTGGTCGAGGTGGTGTGCAAAGTGAGAGGGTTAGGGAAAATGATTTGGTAAACAGAGAAGAGGTAGTAAAAGCTTTGCGGAAGATGAAAGCCGGCAAGGCAGCAGGTTTGGATGGTATTGCAGTGGAATCTATTAAAAAAGGGGGTGACTGTATTGTTGACTGGTTGGTAAGGTTATTTAATGTATGTGTGACTCATGGTGAGGTGCCTGAGGATTGGCAGAATGCATGCATAGTGCCATTGTATAAAGGCAAAGGGGATAAGAGTGAGTGCTCAAATTACAGAGGTATAAGTTTGTTGAGTATTCCTGGTAAATTATATGGGAGGGTATTGATTGAGAGGGTGAAGGCATGTACAGAGCATCAGATTGGGGAAGAGCAGTGTGGTTTCAGAAGTGGTAAAGGATGTGTGGATCAGGTGTTTGCTTTGAAGAATGTATGTGAGAAATACTTAGAAAAGCAAATGGATTTGTATGTAGCATTTGTGGATCTGGAGAAGGCATATGATAGAGTTGATAGAGATGCTCTGTGGAAGGTATTAAGAATATATGGTGTGGGAGGCAAGTTGTTATAAGCAGTGAAAAGTTTTTATCGAGGATGTAAGGCATGTGTATGTGTAGGAAGAGAGGAAAGTGATTGGTTCTCAGTGAATGTAGGTTTGCGGTAGGGGTGTGTGATGTCTCCACGGTTGTTTAATTTGTTTATGGATGGGGTTGTTAGGGAGGTGAATGCAAGAGTTTTGGAAGGAGGGGCAAGTATGAAGTCTGTTGTGGACGACAGAGCTTGGGAAGTGAGTCAGTTGTTGTTCGCTGATGATACAGCGCTGGTGGCTGATTCATGTGAGAAACTGCAGAAGCTGGTGACTGAGTTTGGTAAAGTGTGTGAAAGAAAAATGTTAAGAGTAAATGTGAATAAGAGCAAGGTTATTAGGTACAGTAGGGTTGAGGGTCAAGTCAATTGGGAGGTAAGTTTGAATGGAGAAAAACTGGAGGAAGTGAAGTGTTTTAGATATCTGGGAGTGGATCTGGCAGCGGATGGAACCATGGAAGCGGAAGTGAACCATAGGGTGTGGGAGGGGGCGAAAATCCTGGGAGCCTTGAAGAATGTTTGGAAGTCGAGAACATTATCTCGGAAAGCAAAAATGGGTATGTTTGAAGGAATAGTGGTTCCAACAATGTTGTATGGTTGCGAGGCGTGGGCTATGGATAGAGTTGTGCGCAGAAGGGTGGATGTGCTGGAAATGAGATGTTTGAGGACAATGTGTGGTGTGAGGTGGTTTGATTGAGTAAGTAATGTAAGGGTAATAGAGATGTGTGGAAATAAAAAGAGTGTGGTTGAGAGAGCAGAAGAGGGTGTTTTGAAATGGTTTGGGCACATGGAGAGAATGAGTGAGGAAAGATTGACCAAGAGGATATATGTGTCGGAGGTGGAGGGAACGAGGAGAAGTGGGAGACCAAATTGGAGGTGGAAAGATGGAGTGAAAAAGATTTTGAGTGATCGGGGCCTGAACATGCAGGAGGGTGAAAGGCGGGCAAGGAATAGAGTGAATTGGATCGATGTGGTATACCGGGGTTGACGTGCTGTCAGTGGATTGAATCAGGGCATGTGAAGCGTCTGGTGTAAACCATGGAAAGTTGTGTGGGGCCTGGATGTGGAAAGGGAGCTGTGGTTTCGGGCATTATTGCATGACAGCTAGAGACTGAGTGTGAATGAATGGGGCCTTTGTTGTCTTTTCCTAGCGCTACCTTGCACACATGAGGGGGGAGGGGGATGGTATTCCATGTGTGGCGAGGTGGCGATGGGAATGAATAAAGGCAGACAGTGTGAATTGTGTGCATGGGTATATATGTATGTGTCCATTGAGAGGTATAGGTATGTATATTTGCGTGTGTGGACGTGTATTTATATACATGTGTATGTGGGTGGGTTGGGCCATTTCTTTCGTCTGTTTCCTTGCGCTACCTCGCAAATGCCGGAGACAGCGACAAAGCAAAAAACAAAGCAAAATATATATATATATATATATATATATATATATATATATATATATATATATATGAAGCAAATGGATTTGTATGTAGCATTTATGGATCTGGAGAAGGCATATGATAGAGTTGATAGAGATGCTCTGTGGAAGGTATTAAGAATATATGGTGTGGGAGGCAAGTTGTTAGAAGCAGTGAAAAGTTTTTATCGAGGATGTATGGCATGTGTACGTGTAGGAAGAGAGGAAAGTGATTGGTTCTCAGTGAATGTAGGTTTGCGGCAGGGGTGTGTGATGTCTCCATGGTTGTTTAATTTGTTTATGGATGGGGTTGTTAGGGAGGTGAATGCAAGAGTTTTGGAAAGAGGGGCAAGTATGAAGTCTGTTGGGGATGAGAGAGCTTGGGAAGTGAGTCAGTTGTTGTTCGCTGATGATACAGCGCTGGTGGCTGATTCATGTGAGAAACTGCAGAAGCTGGTGACTGAGTTTGGTAAAGTGTGTGAAAGAAGAAAGTTAAGAGTAAATGTGAATAAGAGCAAGGTTATTAGATACAGTAGGGTTGAGGGTCAAGTCAATTGGGAGGTGAGTTTGAATGGAGAAAAACTGGAGGAAGTGAAGTGTTTTAGATATCTGGGAGTGGATCTGGCAGCGGATGGAACCATGGAAGCGGAAGTGGATCATAGGGTGGGGGAGGGGGCGAAAATTCTGGGAGCCTTGAAGAATGTGTGAAAGTCGAGAACATTATCTCGGAAAGCAAAAATGGGTATGTTTGAAGGAATAGTGGTTCCAACAATGTTGTATGGTTGAAAGGCGTGGGCTGTGGATAGAGTGGTGCGCAGGAGGATGGATGTGCTGGAAATGAGATGTTTGAGGACAATGTGTGGTGTGAGGTGGTTTGATCGAGTAAGTAACGTAAGGGTAAGAGAGATGTGTGGAAATAAAAAGAGCGTGGTTGAGAGAGCAGAAGAGGGTGTTTTGAAATGGTTTGGGCACATGGAGAGAATGAGTGAGGAAAGATTGACCAAGAGGATATATGTGTCGGAGGTGGAGGGAACGAGGAGAAGAGGGAGACCAAATTGGAGGTGGAAAGATGGAGTGAAAAAGATTTTGTGTGATCGGGGCCTGAACATGCAGGAGGGTGAAAGGAGGGCAAGGAATAGAGTGAATTGGAGCGATGTGGTATACCGGGGTTGACGTGCTGTCAGTGGATTGAATCAGGGCATGTGAAGCGTCTGGGGTAAACCATGGAAAGCTGTGTAGGTTTGTATATTTGCATGTGTGGATGTATGTATATACATGTGTATGGGGGTGGGTTGGGCCATTTCTTTCGTCTGTTTCCTTGCGCTACCTCGCAAATGCGGGAGACAGCGACAAAGCAAAAAAAAAAAAAAAAAAAAATATATATATATATATATATATATATATATATATATATATATATATATATATATATATATATATATATATATATATATATATATATATATATATATATATTTTAGGGAGAATAAAAAGATGTTCTGGAAGGAGGTAAATAAAGTGCGTAAGACAAGGGAGCAAATGGGAACTTCAGTGAAGGGCGCAAATGGGAGGTGATAACAAGTAGTGGTGATGTGAGAAGGAGATGGAGTGAGTATTTTGAAGGTTTGTTGAATGTGTTTGATGATAGAGTGGCAGATATAGGGTGTTTTGGTCGAGGTGGTGTGCAAAGTGAGAGGGTTAGGGAAAATGATTTGGTAAACAGAGAAGAGGTAGTGAAAGCTTTGCGGAAGATGAAAGCCGGCAAGGCAGCAGGTTTGGATGGTATTGCAGTGGAATTTATTAAAAAAGGGGGTGACTGTATTTTTGACTGGTTGGTAAGGTTATTTAATGTATGTATGTATGACTCATGGTGAGGTGCCTGAGGATTGGCGGAATGCGTGCATAGTGCCATTGTACAAAGGCAAAGGGGATAAGAGTGAGTGCTCAAATTACAGAGGTATAAGTTTGTTGAGTATTCCTGGTAAATTATATGGGAGGGTATTGATTGAGAGGGTGAAGGCATGTACAGAGCATCAGATTGGGGAAGAGCAGTGTGGTTTCAGAAGTGGTAGAGGATGTGTGGATCAGGTGTTTGCTTTGAAGAATGTATGTGAGAAATACTTAGAAAAGCAAATGGATTTGTATGTAGCATTTATGGATCTGGAGAAGGCATATGATAGAGTTGATAGAGATGCTCTGTGGAAGGTATTAAGAATATATGGTGTGGGAGGAAAGTTGTTAGAAGCAGTGAAAAGCTTTTATCGAGGATGTAAGGCATGTGTACGTGTAGGAAGAGAGGAAAGTGATTGGTTCTCAGTGAATGTAGGTTTGCGGCAGGGGTGTGTGATGTCTCCATGGTTGTTTAATTTGTTTATGGATGGGGTTGTTAGGGAGGTAAATGCAAGAGTTTTGGAAAGAGGGGCAAGTATGAAGTCTGT
Organism: Panulirus ornatus; assembly: GCF_036320965.1. Taxonomy (NCBI): domain Eukaryota; kingdom Metazoa; phylum Arthropoda; class Malacostraca; order Decapoda; family Palinuridae; genus Panulirus; species Panulirus ornatus. The sequence continues at coordinate 21,547,329 of NC_092252.1, read as the reverse complement.
TGGGGATGAGAGAGCTTGGGAAGTGAGTCAGTTGTTGTTCGCTGATGATACAGCGCTGGTGGCTGATTCATGTGAGAAACTGCAGAAGCTGGTGACTGAGTTTGGTAAAGTGTGTGGAAGAAGAAAGTTAAGAGTAAATGTGAATAAGAGCAAGGTTATTAGGTACAGTAGGGTTGAGGGTCAAGTCAATTGGGAGGTGAGTTTGAATGGGAGGAGGAGGCACGAGGAAGGAGGAGGTACGAGGGAGGAGGCGCGAGGAGGAGGCGCGAGGAGGAGGCGCGAGGGAGGAGGAGGCACGAGGGAGGAGAAGACACGTGGGAAGAGGAGGCGCGAGGGAGGAGGAGTCACAAGGGAGGAGGCACGAGGAAGAAGGAGGCACGAGGAAGGAGGAGGTACGAGGGAGGAGGCACGGGGGAGGAGGAGGCACGAGGAAGGAGGAGGTACGAGGGAGGAGGAGGCACGAGGGAGGAGGCACGAAGGAGAAAGAAGCACGAAGGTGTAGTAGGTATGAGGGAGGAGTCACGAGGGAGTAGGGGGCATGAGGGAAGAGAAGGCACGAGAAAGGAGGAGGCACGAGGAAGGAGGAGGTACGAGGGAGGAGGCGCGAGGAGGAGGCGCGAGGAGGAGGCGCGAGGGAGGAGGAGGCACGAGGGAGGAGAAGACACGAGGGAAGAGGAGGCGCGAGGGAGGAGGAGTCACAAGGGAGGAGGCACGAGGAAGAAGGAGGCACGAGGGAGGAGAAGACACGAGGGAAGAGGAGGCGCGAGGGAGGAGGAGTCACAAGGGAGGAGGCACGAGGAAGAAGGAGGCACGAGAAAGGAGGAGGCACGAGGGAGGAGGAGGCACGAGGGAGGAGAAGACACGAGGGAAGAGGAGGCACGAGGGAGGAGGAGTCACAAGGGAGGAGGCACGAGGAAGAAAGAGGCACGAGGAAGGAGGAGGTACGAGGGAGGAGGAGGCACAAGGGAGGAGGAGGCACGAGGGAGGGCCAGGCACGAGGGAGGAGGAGTCACGAGGGAGGAGGCACGAGGAAGGAGCCGGTACAAGGGAGGAGGATTCACGAAGGAGGAGGAGGCACGAGGAAGGAGGAGGTACGAGGGAGGAGGAGGCACAAGGGAGGAGGAGGCACGAGGGAGGGCCAGGCACGAGGGAGGAGGAGTCACGAGGGAGGAGGCACGAGGAAGGAGCCGGTACAAGGGAGGAGGATTCACGAAGGAGGAGGAGGCACGAGGAAGGAGGAGGTACGAGGGAGGAGGAGGCACAAGGGAGGAGGAGGCACGAGGGAGGGCCAGGCACGAGGAGGAGGAGTCACGAGGGAGGAGGCACGAGGGAAGAGGAGGCACGAGGGAGGAGGAGGCACGAGGGAGGAAGAGGAGGTACGAGGGAGGAGGCAAGAGGGTGGAGTAGGCATGAGGGAGGAGGCACGAGGGAGGAGGAGGCACAAGGAAGGAGGAGATATAAGGGAGGAGGCACGAGGGAGGAGGTACGAGGGAAGAGGCACGAAGGAGGAGGAGTCAAGAGGGAGGAGGCACGAGGGAGGAGGAATTACGAGTGAGGAGGATGCACGCGGGAGGAGGAGGAGGCACGAAGGCGGAGGAGCAACGAAGGAGGAGGAGGCACGAGGGAGGAGGCAAGAGGGAGGAGGAGGTACGAGGGAGGAGGAGGCACGAGGGAGGAGGAGACACGAGGGTGGAGGAGGTACGAGGGAGGAGGAGTCAAGAGGGAGGAGGCACGAGGGAGGAGGAGGCACGAGGGAGGAGGAGGTACGAGGGAGGAGGCACGAAGGAGGAGGAGGCAAGAGGGAGGAGGCACGAGGGAGGAGGAGTCACGAGGAAGGAGGAAGCTCGAGGGAGGAGGAGGAGGCACGAGGGCGGAGGAGCAACGACGGAGGAGGAGGCACGAGTGAGGAGGCAAGAGGGAGGAGGAGGAACGAGGGAGGAGGCACGAGGAAGGAGGAGGCACGAGGGAGGAGAAGGCACAAGGGAAGAGGAGGATGCACGAGGGAGGAGGCACGAGGGAGGAGGAGGCACGAGGGAGGAGGAGGAGGCACGAGGGCGGAGGAGCAACGAAGGAGGAGGAGGCACGAGGGAGGAGGCAAGAGGGAGGAGGAGGCACGAGGGAGGAGAAGGCACAAGGGAAGAGGAGGGAGGGAGGAAGATGCACGAGGGAGGAGGCACGAGGGAGAAGGCATAAGGGAGGAGGAGGCACGAGGAAGGAGGAGGTACGAGGGAGGAGGCGCGAGGAGGAGGCGCGAGGAGGAGGCGCGAGGGAGGAGGAGGCACGAGGGAGGAGAAGACACGAGGGAAGAGGAGGCGCGAGGGAGGAGGAGTCACAAGGGAGGAGGCACGAGGGAGGAGGAGGCACGAGGGAGGAGAAGACACGAGGGAAGAGGAGGCACGAGGGAGGAGGAGTCACAAGGGAGGAGGCACGAGGAAGAAGGAGGCACGAGGAAGGAGGAGGTACGAGGGAGGAGGAGGCACAAGGGAGGAGGAGGCACGAGGGAGGAGGAGGCACGAGGAAGGAGCCGGTACAAGGGAGGAGGATTCACGAAGGAGGAGGAGGCACGAGGAAGGAGGAGGTACGAGGGAGGAGGAGGCACAAGGGAGGAGGAGGCACGAGGGAGGGCCAGGCACGAGGGAGGAGGAGTCACGAGGGAGGAGGCACGAGGGAAGAGGAGGCACGAGGGAGGAGGAGGCACGAGGGAGGAAGAGGAGGCACGAGGGAGGAGGCAAGAGGGTGGAGTAGGCATGAGGGAGGAGGCACGAGGGAGGATGAGGCACGAGGAAGGAGGAGATATAAGGGAGGAGGCATGAGAGAGGAGGAGGCACGAGGGAGGAGGTACGAGTGACGAGGAGGTACGAGGGAAGAGGCACGAAGGAGGAGGAGGCAAGAGGGAGGAGGCACGAGGGAGGAGGAATCACGAGGGAGGAGGATGCACGAGGGAGGAGGAGGAGGCACGAGGGCGGAGGAGCAACGAAGGAGGAGGAGGCACGAGGGAGGAGGCAAGAGGGAGGAGGAGGAACGAGGGAGGAGTTACGAGGGAGGAGGAGGCACGAGGGAGGAGGAGACACGAGGGTGGAGGAGGTACGAGGGAGGAGGAGTCAAGAGGGAGGAGGCACGAGGGAGGAGGAGGCAAGGGAGGAGGAGGCACGAGGGAGGAGGAGGTACGAGGGAGGAGGCACGAAGGAGGAGGAGACAAGAGGGAGGAGGCACGAGGGAGGAGGAGTCACGAGGAAGGAGGAAGCTCGAGGGAGGAGGAGGAGGCACGAGGGCGGAGGAGCAACGACGGAGGAGGAGGCACGAGTGAGGAGGCAAGAGGGAGGAGGAGGAACGAGGGAGGAGGCACGAGGAAGGAGGAGGCACGAGGGAGGAGAAGGCACAAGGGAAGAGGAGGGAGGGAGGAGGATGCACGAGGGAGGAGGCACGAGGGAGGAGGAGGCACGAGGGAGGAGGAGGAGGCACGAGGGAGGAGGCAAGAGGGAGGAGGAGGCACGAGGGAGGAGAAGGCACAAGGGAAGAGGAGGGAGGGAGGAGGATGCACGAGGGAGGAGGCACGAGGGAGGAGGATGCACGAGGGAGGAGGCACGAGGGAGGAGGATGCACGAGGGAGGAGGCACGAGGGAGGGAGAGACATGAGGGAGGAGGAGGCACGAGGGAGGAGGAGGCACGAGGGAGGAGGAGGTACGAGGGAGGCGGAGGCACGAGGGAGGAGGAGGCACAAGGGAGGAGGAGGCACGAGGAAGGAGGAGGAGTCACGAGGGGGAGGAGGCACGAGGATGGTGGAGGCATGAGGGAGGAGGCACGAGGGAGGAGGAGGGACGAGGGAGGAGGAGGCACAAGGGAGGAGGAGGAAAGGAGGAGGATGCACGAGGGAGGAGGCACGAGGGAGGAGGAGGCACGAGGGTGGAGGAGGCGCGAGGGAGGAGGATCACTTTCTCCTGGAAGTCTATACCATCAATGGCGGTTTTCAGTCAGGCAACACGGCGAGATCGAGTCCCACTGGATCATGTAGATGAACATCCGTAGTGAGTTTGTGCGTCTTAAGTGCAGAGGCAGTCTTTCACGAGAGAAAATGGCCCTGACCACTGAACGTGTTGTGTCACTTGGAGAGCCTCTTTCTTGGCCAAGATATAAAGAATACGTCATGTGGTTTACGAAGCTTGTGACCTGTGGTCAATATAGTCAACGAGACTCCGTCAGTGTTTGTAGTTCCGCTCCCTTAAGGTTTAAGTTCACAATTCATTCGCCAGAATCGTTGGCTCGTGTCATGTCATGACCCTGGGTCACGATTCCCCGCAGTCTGGCACAACTCGTTGTTTCAAAAGTTATTTGGTCAATTCATCATGAAGGATCCATGATCTCAAAAACATATGGTCGACAAAATTACATAAATGAAATACTTCGAAGAGAAGAAAGGTATAGGAGGACAGACTGAAGAAAAGATAGACATACAGACAAAGGTAAGAGAACGGAGATTTTCTGGCCTTTGGACCATGAACCTTGCAACTACAGGACCCCTTTAATGAGATTCACGCAGCGCTCTGGAAGTCAGCCACGTCCACCAGCAGGGACTACTGCACTTATGTATGGCTGTTGAGGATTAGGTCCTCAGCGTCTTTAATGTGGAAGGTGCATCTCAGGCACAAGGTCTCCCGTAAAGCAATAAATCGATGTTTGTATTGTTGAAGATATAAGTAGTGACCAGAGCAGGAACGTGTTAGTGTGACTCTTGTTTGTCTGGAGAGTGTATGATAAAATGGAATGTAGTTTAAGACTGACGTAAGGAAATAGATGTTTTGTGTGAATGTTCTTTGTGAAGGTTGTGTTTGTTGGGAGTATATGTAACTTTAAGAACATAGAAGTGTTAGGATGAGATGAGCTTTTTATTTCTGCCTGAAGGCTGGTGAGTGGTTATGAAGTGCCCTAGGTAGGAAGGAATAGAAGCAGTTGCTTGAAACTGGGTAACAAGATGTTGAGATGCAAACGCTCTGGAATACACTTTTCTTTCCCACTGTTTGTGCAGTGACTGGGGTTGCTAAGCAGCCGGTAATTGTTCTGGGTGCTCTATTAAGGTGGTTTGTAGTTCTCTTTTGTTTGCTAATGTAACAGGAGACGAGGGCTGATGCAGCAAAGTAAAGCGGATAAGTTGCTCGTACAGGATGGCGAGGGATTGTTTTCCCAGTCCGTAATTGATGTGGTAAGTGTCCTATAAGAATTTGGTCGGTCACTTTGTGTTGCTGTTTGACATGGTGGAGGCAGCGCGTCTTTGAGGCCATAACTTCATTGCATAGTAATGTTTGTTGTGTTGCATATTTTCAGACAGTTGCGTATGTATGGTCGGGTGCTGAGACGGAGCTGTGAGGTAAAATGATAAAGTTATCTGCATGTAAGAGGACATTTACACATTGGTCTGAGGAAAGTTAAAGAGATGTGGTAGAGGAGGAGGCTGATGAGAACTGAGAAAAACGTCACCTTGGGACTCCACTGCAAAGCTTCAAGACTTTGAAGATGAAGCCTTAGTGGATGATTCTGGCCAGCTATGATATCTAACTATCTTTTCATCATTTTGATGAAGGAGGTCGGTGTCATGGTTTTGATGATGGAGGTTGGTGTCATGGTTTTAATGATGGAGGTTGGTGTCATCATTTTGATGGTGGAGGTCGGTGTCATGGTTTTAATGAAGGAGGTTGGTGTCATGGTTTTAATGAAGGAGGTCGGTGTCACCATTTTGATGAAGGAGGTTGGTGTCATCATTTTGATGGTGGAGGTCGGTGTCATCATTTTGATGATGGAGGTCGGTGTCATGGTTTTGATGAAGGAGGTTGGTGTCATGATTTTGATGGTGGAGGTCGGTGTCATCATTTTGATGATGGAGGTCGGTGTCATGGTTATAATGAAGGAGGTTGGTGTCATGGTTTTAATGAAGGAGGTCGGTGTCACCATTTTGATGAAGGAGGTTGGTGTCATCATTTTGATGGTGGAGGTCGGTGTCATCATTTTGATGATGGAGGTCGGTGTCATGGTTTTGATGAAGGAGGTTGGTGTCATGATTTTGATGGTGGAGGTCGGTGTCATCATTTTGATGAAGGAGGTTGGTGTCATGGTTTTAATGATGGAGGTTGGTATCATGGCTCTTAATGTTAACACATACCGAGGACGGTGTGGAATGCCTAGTTATCTGCTACCACTAACAGTATGAGAGGTGGAAATGTCGTTGGTTAAAGCCATCCAGAACTTGTAGTGTGGATAGGAAGTGTCTGGGTGAAAAGCCAGACTGGTTGGGTAAGAGTGGGATTGTGTGGTTATTTCGATTGACTCATTTTCACGAAGATTGTATATATATATATATATATATATATATATATATATATATATATATATATATATATATATATATATATATATATATATATATATATATATATATATTTATATATATATATATATATATATATATATATATATATATATATATATATATATATATATATATATATATATATTTATATATATATATATATATATATATATATATATATATATATATATATATATATATATATATATATATATATATATATATATGATGGAAAGGATCACAATTTTGCGCTTTACCAAGATATTCCTATGAATCCACGGGGGAAATGAAACACGATAAGTTCTCAAGTGCACTTTCGTGTAATAATCACATCATCAGGGGAGATACAAGACAGAAATATAACAGTCAGTTGATATACACCGAAGAGACGAAGCTAGGACGCCATCTGTTAAAAAGCATGCGATTGTCCAAGAGAGCTAGAGTTCATAATTTTATCATTTTACAAATTTTATCAACGATAAAGTTATCTAATTTGTATAGACCATCACTAATATTAAGATTATAATTCTTTGTGTATCTGAAAATAGAAGATTCAATGATATTTCTCGTGGTAATAGAGTTGGAGCTAGTAACTGAGAGGGCATTGCTCCAGTCAATACAATGATCATAGTTTTTAACGTGATTAAACAAGGCATTTGATTCTTGTCCCAATCTTTACTATATTTATGTTGCTTAAGTCTAACAGAAAGATCCTTACCAGTTTGCCCAACATAAAACTTATCACAATTTCTACATGGCACTTCATAGATGCTTCCAGAAGAATTTTCTGGTGAATTCCTGATTAAGATAATCTTTATGGTATTATTGTTGCTGAAGGCAACATTTACATTAAAGGATGTAAGCAACATGGGAAGCAAAGTAAAATTATTATCAAAAGGGAGAACTAAAAGATTTTTGGTGTCAATGGGAGGTTTGGGCTCAACTCTATAAAATGATTTCTTTGCTAACTTCAGGGATTTATCAATGAAATATCTAGGGTACTTTAACTTAGATCCAATAGAACATATCTTCTGAAACTCATCATCAATAAACTCTGGACTGCAAATACGTAATGCCCTAAGGAACATAGATTGAATTTTTTTTTTTTTTTTTTCATACGATTCGCCATTTCCCGCATTTGCGAGGTAGCGTTAAGAACAGAGGACTGGGCCTTAGAGGGAAAATCCTCACCTGGCCCCCTTCTCTGTTCCATCTTTTGGAAAATTAAAAAAAAAAAAAAAAAAGAAAAAAGAAAAACGAGAGGGGAGGATTTCCAGCCACCCGCTCCCTCCCCTTTTAGTCGCCTTCTACGACACTCAGGGAATACGTGGGAAGTATTCTTTCTCCCCTATCCCCAGGGATATATATATTTTTTTTTTCTTTGTCGCTGTCTCCCGCGTTTGCGAGGTAGCGCAAGGAAACAGACGAAAGAAATGGCCCAACCCACCCCCATACACATGTATATACATACGTCCACACACGCAACTATACATACCTACACAGCTTTCCATGGTTTACCCCAGACGCTTCACATGCCTTGATTTAATCCACTGACACCACGTCAACCCCGGTATACCACATCGCTCCAATTCACTCTATTCCTTGCCCTCCTTTCACCCTCCTGCATGTTCAGGCCCCGATCACACAAAATCTTTTTCACTCCATCTTTCCACCTCCAATTTGGTCTCCCTCTTCTCCTCGTTCCCTCCACCTCCGACACATATATCCTCTTGGTCAATCTTTCCTCACTCATTCTCTCCATGTGCCCAAACCATTTCAAAACACCCTCTTCTGATCTCTCAACCACGCTCTTTTTATTTCCACACATCTCTCTTACCCTTACGTTACTTACTCGATCAAACCACCTCACACCACACATTGTCCTCAAACATCTCATTTCCAGCACATCCATCCTCCTGCGCACAACTCTATCCATAGCCCACGCCTCGCAACCATACAACATTGTTGGAACCACTATTCCTTCAAACATACCCATTTGTGCTTTCCGAGATAATGTTCTCGACTTCCACACATTCTTCAAGGCTCCCAGAATTTTCGGCCCCTCCCCCACCCTATGATCCACTTCCGCTTCCATGGTTCCATCCGCTGCCAGATCCACTCCCAGATATCTAAAACACTTCACTTCACTTCACTATATATATATATACATATATATATATATATATATATATATATATATATATATATATATATATATATATATATATATATATATATATATATAGATATATGAGAGTTGGGGTGAGAGAGTATCATTAAATTTTAGGGAGAATAAAAAGATGTTCTGGAAGGAGGTAAATAAAGTGCGTAAGACAAGAGAGCAAATGGGAACTTCAGTGAAGGGCGCAAATGGGGAGGTGATAACAAGTAGTGGTGATGTGAGGAGATGGAGTGAGTATTTTGAAGGTTTGTTGCATGTGTTTGATGATAGAGTGGCAGATATAGGATGTTTTGGTCGAGGTGGTGTGCAAAGTGAGAGGGTTAGGGAAAATGATTTGGTAAACAGAGAAGAGGTAGTGAAAGCTTTGCGGAAGATGAAAGCCGGCAAGGCAGCAGGTTTGGATGGTATTGCAGTGGAATTTATCAAAAAAGGGGGTGACTGTATTGTTGACTGGTTGGTAAGGTTATTTAATGTATGTATGACTCATGGTGAGGTGCCTGAGGATTGGCGGAATGCGTGCATAGTGCCATTGCACAAAGGCAAAGGGGATAAGAGTGAGTGCTCAAATTACAGAGGTATAAGTTTGTTGAGTATTCCTGGTAAATTATATGGGAGGGTATTGATTGAGAGGGTGAAGGCATGTACAGAGCATCAGATTGGGGAAGAGCAGTGTGGTTTCAGAAGTGGTAGAGGATGTGTGGATCAGGTGTTTGCTTTGAAGAATGTATGTGAGAAATACTTAGAAAAGCAAATGGATTTGTATGTAGCATTTATGGATCTGGAGAAGGCATATGATAGAGTTGATAGAGATGCTCTGTGGAAGGTATTAAGAATATATGGTGTGGGAGGCAAGTTGTTAGAAGCAGTGAAAAGTTTTTATCGAGGATGTAAGGCATGTGTACGTGTAGGAAGAGAGGAAAGTGATTGGTTCTCAGTGAATGTAGGTTTGCGGCAGGGGTGTGTGATGTCTCCATGGTTGTTTAATTTGTTTATGGATGGGGTTGTTAGGGAGGTAAATGCAAGAGTTTTGGAAAGAGGGGCAAGTATGAAGTCTGTTGGGGATGAGAGAGCTTGGGAAGTGAGTCAGTTGTTGTTCGCTGATGATACAGCGCTGGTGGCTGATTCATGTGAGAAACTGCAGAAGCTGGTGACTGAGTTTGGTAAAGTGTGTGGAAGAAGAAAGTTAAGAGTAAATGTGAATAAGAGCAAGGTTATTAGGTACAGTAGGGTTGAGGGTCAAGTCAATTGGGAGGTGAGTTTGAATGGAGAAAAACTGGAGGAAGTGAAGTGTTTTAGATATCTGGGAGTGGATCTGGCAGCGGATGGAACCATGGAAGCAGAAGTGGATCATAGGGTGGGGGAGGGGGCGAAAATTCTGGGGGCCTTGAAGAATGTGTGGAAGTCGAGAACATTATCTCGGAAAGCAAAAATGGGTATGTTTGAAGGAATAGTGGTTCCAACAATGTTGTATGGTTGCGAGGCGTGGGCTATGGATAGAGTGGTGCGCAGGAGGATGGATGTGCTGGAAATGAGATGTTTGAGGACAATGTGTGGTGTGAGGTGGTTTGATCGAGTGAGTAACGTAAGGGTAAGAGAGATGTGTGGAAATAAAAAGAGCGTTGTTGAGAGAGCAGAAGAGGGTGTTTTGAAGTGGTTTGGGCACATGGAGAGGATGAGTGAGGAAAGATTGACCAAGAGGATATATGTGTCGGAGGTGGAGGGAGCAAGGAGAAGAGGGAGACCAAATTGGAGGTGGAAAGATGGAGTGAAAAAGATTTTGTGTGATCGGGGCCTGAACATGCAGGAGGGTGAAATGAGGGCAAGGAATAGAGTGAATTGGATCGATGTGGTATACCGGGGTTGACGTGCTGTCAGTGGATTGAATCAAGGCATGTGAAGCGTCTGGGGTAAACCATGGAAAGCTGTGTAGGTATGTATATTTGCGTGTGTGGACGTATGTATATACATGTGTATGGGGGGGGTTGGGCCATTTCTTTCGTCTGTTTCCTTGCGCTACCTCGCAAACGCGGGAGACAGCGACAAAGTATAAAAAAAAAAAAATATATATATTGTCCGGGAAAGTGTTTACACACAGCGTCAACCAGTGGTGTTCACAAGTTATGAAGACTGTATAGCTGTGGCCACATCTTTCATGGAGTTCTAGGTTCCTCCAGGGAGTGAGGCGAAGATGAGGAGGAAGAATGGGTCAGTTTGTGAGGGCGCCAGAGTGAGGTTGTTGTGAGGGAGATATTTGGTCATCTCAACCAAGCAACGAGGGTTGTCACGCAACACAAACAGGTCGTGATTAAATTTACGGACGAAGTGAGTCGTTATCTGGCGAACGTGTCAAGTGGTTCGCTAACCGGTGCCCACATCAGGCATTCCGGTAGCGCCTACGAGAATCTAGAAGTCTCGAGCGACGCTGATTTCGACCTAATCCTCGAACTGGGGCAGCCATTTGCCGGGTCGAACTTGGAAGTAACTGGAGTAAGAGTTGGGTCCTTTGTTCACTACAAGTTGAAGGCCAGAGAACTTCCAAAAGATCCTTCACAAGCCATATTTTTTAGGAGGGATGGTTTCTTGAAAAGCGAAGAATTACGGATGGATGCGTTCACCAGGTTCCATGACATTCTGAGACGCGTTAACCTCCCAAATGTATCACTACAGCATTTTCGTAAGCTGTCAGCCATGCAGGTGAACCTTCAAAGTAGAGGGCAGAAATTGGAGTTGGATGTTACCCCACAAATTGTAGCCCCAGCTTGGAATGATTGCCCAGGCCTTGTTCCTATGTCATCGCTGCCCCAGTGCTTGCAGAGATACATTATAAACAATGAAAGGAACAGGTCCCCAGTGTTTTATTTTACCCCAGCCATCCCGGAGAAGGAACGCGTCTTAGACTGGCAGGTCTCCCTTATGTTAGGCTTCTCCCTGTTGGAGAAACACTTCCTTCAAAATGAAGTTAACATCCATGATATGGTGAGATTAGCCAAGCTGGTCAAAGATCGACTGGATTGGAGTAAGAAATACGGATTCAAATCATTCCATCTCAAACGCTTGGCTATTAAGCATGCAAACACCTTGAGACCATTAAGCACATGGAATGGCTTCAAGACTATCATCCAACTGCTTCTTTCCTATTTGACCAACAACGGCGTAGAGGACTGTTTTGTGCAGCAACATGTTATCTACTCGCCACAGGCTCTCAAAGTGAACTTCTTGGGGGAACTGCAGCAAATCTCTCTCATGGGTCCTGACTCGGTCAAATCATTGGCGCTCAGGCATTAGTTATATATATATATATATATATATATATATATATATATATATATATATATATATATATGTATATATATATGGGAGCGGGGGCTGGAAATCCTCCCCTCTCATTTTTTTTTAATTTTCCAAAAGAAGGAACAGAGAATTGGGCCAGGTGAGGGTATTCCCTCAAAGGCCCACTCCTCTGTTCTTAACGCTACCTCGCTAATGCGGGAAATGGCGAATAGTTTGAAAGAAAAGAAAATAGATATATATATATATATATATATATATATATATATATATATATATATATATATATATATATATATATTATCCCTGGGGATAGGGGATTAAGAATACTTCCCACGTATTCCCTGCGTGTCGTAGAAGGCGACTAAAAGGGGAGGGAGAGGGGGGCTGGAAATCCTCCCCTCTCGTTCTTTTTTTTTTTTAATTTTCCAAAAGAAGGAACGGAGGGGGCCAGGTGAGGATATTCCAAAAAAGGCCCAGTCCTCTGTTCTTAACGCTACCTCGCAAACGCGGGAAATGGCAAATAGTTTAAAAGAAGAAAGATATATATATATATATATATATATATATATATATATATATATATATATATATATATATATATATATATATATATATATATATTTATATATATGTATATATATATATATATATATATATATATATATATATATATATATATATATATATATATATATATATATATATATATATATATATTTATATATATATATATATATATATATATATATATATTTATATATATATATATATATATATATATATATATTTATATATATATATATATATATATATATATATATATATATATATATATATATATATATATATATATATATATATATATATATATATATATATTCATTTTCATTTCTTTCAAACTATTCGCCATTTCCCGCATTAGCAAGGTAGCGTTAAGAACAGAGGACTGGGCCTCTGAGGGAATATCCTCACCTGGCCCCCTTCTCTGTTCTTTCTTTGGGAAAATTTAAAAAAAAAGAAAAAGAAATGAGAGGGGAGGATTTCCAGCCCCCCGCTCCCTCCCCTTTTAGTCGCCTTCTACGACACGCAGGGAATACGTGGGAAGTATTCTGTCTCCCCTATCCTTATACATATATATATATATATATATATATATATATATATATATATATATATATATATATATATATATATATATATATATATATATATATATATATATATATATATATATATATTATCCCTGGGGATAGGGGAGAAAGAATACTTCCCACGTCTTCCCTGCGTGTCGTAGAAGGTGACTAAAAGGGGAGGGAGCGGGTGGCTGGAAATCCTCCCCTCTCGTTTTTTTTTTTAATTTTCCAAAAGAAGGAACAGAGAAGGGGGCCAGGTGAGGATATTCCCTCTAAGGCCCAGTCCTCTGTTCATAGCGCTACCTCGCTAATGCGGGAAATGGCGAATAGTACGAAAGAAAAGAAAGAATATATATATATATATATATATATATATATATATATATATATATATATATATATATATATATATATATATATATATATTGGTGCTAACAGACTCTATGTAATTAAGGTTACTCAACAAGTGGAAGGTCACCTTTGACAAAGTTGTACCATTAAGAGTACAGTTTTGTTAAAGAACTTATCACTCCAAACGAGTCTACATTTCCCTGCAACTGGAAGTAGCACAGCATTGTGGGATGCAGGAGACTTTAAAAAGAAGCCTTGGAAATTGGTCCTAGGGTAGTCATGTATGAAATGAAAATCAATATAACACTTTATGACCCATGGTCCCGACTGGTGGACGTGGCAAGCTCTCCGAGTGCTGCAGGACTTCTGGGGCAGGAAGGTATGGTAAGATTCATTCCGTATATATGAAGAATTAACGAGGCAAAACAACAATCCATGCTAGCACCAACCCTCTCATGAAGAGAATGAGTGAAGAAAGGTCGACAAAGAGGATATATGTGTCAAAAAGGAGGGAACAAGAATGGGGAGACTAAATTGCAGATTGATGGATGGAGTGGCAGAGATTTTAGCAATTGGATCCTGAATATGCAGGAGGGTGAAAAGTTTGCATCAGATAGAGTGCACTGGAACAATGTGGTATACTGGGGTTGAAATGCTGTCAGTGGACTTAACCAGGGCATGTTAAACCACCAGGGTAAACCATGAAAAAGTATGTTGGGCCTGGGGGTGGACAAGGAGCTGTGAGTTTTTGCTATTTTATCCAAGACAAGGTAGCGTCAAGAACAGATGACCAAGCCTAAGAAGAAAAATTCTCCATTGGCCCCTTACCTTCCTGCTCAAGGAGTCCCTTCTATGGGATTCATGCAGCACTCAGGAAGCCAGTCACATCCACTGGGCAGGACCACAGGTCAAGAAGTGTGGTGATGTATGTATGTTTGTGTATGGTGAATACAGGAAGTTTCAGTAATTTCACAATGAAAGCTACATCTTGGGGATGACAGGTCCTGTGATATTTTGAATCTGTGTTTGTTGTGCTGTGTTGATGAAATGTGGTGTACAGAATGCAGATGATAAAGCGTCACTTGTACATGCCTGGGGAGCGTAGTTTCACATGGGTGTGTGTCTGGCAAGGTAGGATATAGGAACAAGTTGAGAGTATGCTTGTTTAAAGTTTGTTGAGTCATTTATGTGTGTATAAGTAGAGTTAGTGCCACACTTGTTGGAAGAGTAGGAATCTATGAGAATAAGTTACTTAAGTAGGAATTAGATATATATATATATATATATATATATATATATATATATATATATATATATATATATATATATATATATATATATATATATATATATATATATATATATATATATATATATATATATATATATATATATATATATATATATATATGTCTCCATGTCTCCATGGTTGTTTAATTTGTTTATGGATGGGGTTGTTAGGGAGGTAAATGCAAGAGTTTTGGAAAGAGGGGCAAGTATGAAGTCTGTTGGGGATGAGAGAGCTTGGGAAGTGAGTCAGTTGTTGTTCGCTGATGATACAGCGCTGGTGGGTGATTCATGTGAGAAACTGCAGAAGCTGGTGACTGAGTTTGGTAAAGTGTGTGGAAGAAGAAAGTTAAGAGTAAATGTGAATAAGAGCAAGGTTATTAGGTACAGTAGGGTTGAGGGTCAAGTCAATTAGGAGGTGAGTTTGAATGGAGAAAAACTGGAGGAAGTGAAGTGTTTTAGATATCTGGGAGTGGATCTGGCAGCGGATGGAACCATGGAAGCGGAAGTGGATCATAGGGTGGGGGAGGGGGCGAAAATTCTGGGGGCCTTGAAGAATGTGTGGAAGTCGAGAACATTATCTCGGAAAGCAAAAATGGGTATGTTTGAAGGAATAGTGGTTCCAACAATGTTGTATGGTTGCGAGGCGTGGGCTATGGATAGAGTTGTGCGCAGGAGGATGGATGTGCTGGAAATGAGATGTTTGAGGACAATGTGTGGTGTGAGGTGTTTTGATCGAGTGAGTAACGTAAGGGTAAGA
This sequence comes from Panulirus ornatus, assembly GCF_036320965.1. Classification (NCBI taxonomy): domain Eukaryota; kingdom Metazoa; phylum Arthropoda; class Malacostraca; order Decapoda; family Palinuridae; genus Panulirus; species Panulirus ornatus. Next base: position 21,531,967 of record NC_092252.1, on the reverse strand, counting down.
GAGATGTGTGGAAATAAAAAGAGCGTGGTTGAGAGAGCAGAAGAGGGTGTTTTGAAGTGGTTTGGGCACATGGAGAGAATGAGTGAGGAAAGATTGACCAAAAGGATATATGTGTCGGAGGTGGAGGGAACGAGGAGAAGAGGGAGACCAAATTGGAGGTGGAAAGATGGAGTGAAAAAGATTTTGTGTGATCAGTGCCTGAACATGCAGGAGGGTGAAAGGAGGGCAAGGAATAGAGTGAATTGGAGCGATGTGGTATACCAGGGTTGACGTGCTGTCAGTGGATTGAATCAAGGCATGTGAAGCGTCTGGGGTAAACCATGGAAAGCTGTGTAGGTATGTATATTTGCGTGTGTGGACGTATGTATATACATGTGTATGGGGGGGGGTTGGGCCATTTCTTTCGTCTGTTTCCTTGCGCTACCTCGCAAACGCGGGAGACAGCGACAAAGTATAAAAATATATATATATATATATATATATATATATATATATATATATATTTTTTTTTTTGCTTTGTCGCTGTCTCCCGCGTTTGCGAGGTAGCGCAAGGAAACAGACGAAAGAAATGGCCCAACCCACCCCCATACACATGTATACACATACGTCCACACACGCAAATATACATACCTACACAGCTTTCCATGGTTTACCCCAGACGCTTCACATGCCCTGATTCAGTCCACTGACAGCACGTCAACCCCGGTATACCACATCGCTCCAATTCACTCTATTCCTTGCCCTACTTTCACGCTCCTGCATGTTCAGGCCCCGATCACACAAAATCTTCTTCACTCCATCTTTCCACCTCCAATTTGGTCTCCCTCTTCTCTTCGTTCCCTCCACCTCCGACACATATATCCTCTTGGTCAATCTTTCCTCACTCATTCTCTCCATGTGACCAAACCATTTCAAAACACCCTCTTCTGCTCTCTCAACCACTCTCTTTTTATTTCCACACATCTCTCTTACCCTTACGTTACTTACTCGATCAAACCACCTCACACCACACATTGTCCTCAAACATCTCATTTCCAGCACATCCATCCTCCTGCGCATAACTCTATCCATAGCCCACGCCTCGCAACCATACAACATTGTTGGAACCACTATTCCTTCAAACATACCCATTTTTGCTTTCCGAGATAATGTTCTCGACTTCCACACATTCTTCAAGGCTCCCAGAATTTTCGCCCCCTCCCCCACCCTATGATCCACTTCCGCTTCCATGGTTCCATCCGCTGCCAGATCCACTCCCAGATATCTAAAACACTTCACTTCCTCCAGTTTTTCTCCATTCAAACTCACCTCACAATTGACTTGACCCTCAACCCTACTGTACCTAATAACCTTGCTCTTATTCACATTTACTCTTAACTTTCTTCTTTCACACACTTTACCAAACTCAGTCACCAGCTTCTGCAGTTTCTCACATGAATCAGCCACCAGCGCTGTATCATCAGCGAACAACAACTGACTCACTTCCCAAGCTCTCTCATCCCCAACAGACTACATACTTGCCCCTCTTTCCAAAACTCTTGCATTCACCTCCCTAACAACACCATCCATAAACAAATTAAACAACCATGGAGACATCACACACCCCTGCCGCAAACCTACATATATGTGATAGTGGGAGTATGTGATAGAATGTAAGAAAGTAAATTCTCGATTAATATGGGTAAAACTGAAAGTTGATGGAGAGAGGTGGGTGATTATTGGTGCATATGCACCTGGGCATGAGAAGAAAGATTATGAGAGGCAAGTGTTTTGGGAGCAGCTGAATGAGTGTGTTAGTGGTTTTGATGCACGAGACCGGGTTATAGTGATGGGTGATTTGAATGCAAAGGTGAGTAATGTGGCAGTTGAGGGAATAATTGGTATACATGGGGTGTTCAGTGTTGTAAATGGAAATGGTGAAGAGCTTGTAGATTTATGTGCTGAAAAAGGACTGATGATTGGGAATACCTAGTTTAAAAAGCGAGTTATACATAAGTATACTTATGTAAGTAGGAGAGATGGCCAGAGAGCGTTATTGGATTACGTGTTAATTGACAGGCGCGCGAAAGAGAGACTTTTGGATGTTAATGTGCTGAGAGGTGCAACTGGAGGGATGTCTGATCATTATCTTGTGGAGGCTAAGGTGAAGATTTGTATGGGTTTTCAGAAAAGAAGAGTGAATGTTGGGGTGAAGAGGGTGGTGAGAGTAAGTGAGCTTGGGAAGGAGACCTGTGTGAGGAAGTACCAGGAGAGACTGAGTACAGAATGGAAAAAGGTGAGAACAATGGAAGTAAGGGGAGTGGGGGAGGAATGGGATGTATTTAGGGAATCAGTGATGGATTGCGCAAAAGATGCTTGTGGCATGAGAAGAGTGGGAGGTGGGTTGATTAGAAAGGGTAGTGAGTGGTGGGATGAAGAAGTAAGAGTATTAGTGAAAGAGAAGAGAGAGGCATTTGGACGATTTTTGCAGGGAAAAAATGCAATTGAGTGGGAGATGTATAAAAGAAAGAGACAGGAGGTCAAGAGAAAGGTGCAAGAGGTGAAAAAAAGGGCAAATGAGAGTTGGGGTGAGAGAGTATCATTAAATTTTAGGGAGAATAAAAAGATGTTCTGGAAGGAGGTAAATAAAGTGCGTAAGACAAGTGAGCAAATGGGAACTTCAGTGAAGGGCGCAAATGGGGAGGTGATAACAAGTAGTGGTGATGTGAGAAGGAGATGAAGTGAGTATTTTGAAGGTTTCTTGAATGTGTTTGATGATAGAGTGGCAGATATAGGGTGTTTTGGTCGAGGTGGTGTGCAAAGTGAGAGGGTTAGGGAAAATGATTTGGTAAACAGAGAAGAGGTAGTGAAAGCTTTGCGGAAGATGAAAGCCAGCAAGGCAGCAGGTTTGGATGGTATTGCAGTGGAATTTATTAAAAAAGGGGGTGACTGTATTGTTGACTGGTTGGTAAGGTTATTTAATGTATGTATGACTCATGGTGAGGTGCCTGAGGATTGGCGGAATGCGTGCATTGTGCCATTGTACAAAGGCAAAGGGGATAAGAGTGAGTGCTCAAATTAGAGGTATAAGTTTGTTGAGTATTCCTGGTAAATTATATGGGAGGGTATTGATTGAGAGGGTGATGGCATGTACAGAGCATCAGATTGGAGAAGAGCAGTGTGGTTTCAGAAGTGGTAGAGGATGTGTGGATCAGGTGTTTGCTTTGAAGAATGTATGTGAGAAATACTTAGAAAAGCAAATGGATTTGTATGTAGCATTTATGGATTCTGGAGAAGGCATATGATAGAGTTGATAGAGATGCTCTGTGGAAGGTATTAAGAATATATGGTGTGGGAGGAAAGTCGTTAGAAGCAGTGAAAAGTTTTTATCGAGGATGTAAGGCATGTGTACGTGTAGGAAGAGAGGAAAGTGATTGGTTCTCAGTGAATGTAGGTTTGCGGCAGGGGTGTGTGATGTCTCCATGGTTGTTTAATTTGTTTATGGATGGGGTTGTTAGGGAGGTAAATGCAAGAGTTTTGGAAAGAGGGGCAAGTATGAAGTCTGTTGGGGATGAGAGAGCTTGGGAAGTGAGTCAGTTGTTGTTCGCTGATGGTACAGCGCTGGTGGCTGATTCATGTGAGAAACTGCAGAAGCTGGTGACTGAGTTTGGTAAAGTGTGTGGAAGAAGAAAGTTAAGAGTAAATGTGAATAAGAGCAAGGTTATTAGGTACAGTAGGGTTGAGGGTCAAGTCAATTGGGAGGTGAGTTTGAATGGAGAAAAACTGGAGGAAGTGAAGTGTTTTAGATATCTGGGAGTAGATCTGGCAGCGGATGGAACCATGGAAGCGGAAGTGGATCATAGGGTGGGGGAGGGGGCGAAAATTCTGGGAGCCTTGAAGAATGTGTGGAAGTCGAGAACATTATCTCGGAAAGCAAAAATGGGTATGTTTGAAGGAATAGTGGTTCCAACAATGTTGTATGGTTGCGAGGCATGGGCTATGGATAGAGTTGTGCGCAGGAGGATGGATGTGCTGGAAATGAGATGTTTGAGGACAATGTGTGGTGTGAGGTGGTTTGATCGAGTGAGTAACGTAAGGGTAAGAAAGATGTGTGGAAATAATAAGAGCGTGGGTGAGAGAGCAGAAGAGGGTGTTTTGAAGTGGTTTGGGCACATGGAGAGAATGAGTGAGGAAAGATTGACCAAAAGGATATATGTGTCGGAGGTGGAGGGAACGAGGAGAAGAGGGAGACCAAATTGGAGGTGGAAAGATGGAGTGAAAAAGATTTTGTGTGATCGGGGCCTGAACATGCAGGAGGGTGAAAGTAGGGCAAGGAATAGAGTGAATTGGAGCGATGTGGTATACCGGGTTGACGTGCTGTCAGTGGATTGAATCAAGGCATGTGAAGCGTCTGGGGTAAACCATGGAAAGCTGTGTAGGTATGTATAATTGCGTGTATGGACGTATGTCTATACATGTGTATGGGGGGGGGGTTGGGCCATTTCTTTCGTCTGTTTCCTTGCGCTACCTCGCAAACGCGGGAGACAGCGACAAAGTATAATAAATAAATAAAATAAATATAAAATATAATATATATATATATATATATATATATATATATATATATATATATATATATATATATATATATATATATATATATATATATATTTTTTTTTTTTTTTTTTTCTTTTTTTGTTTTTGCTTTGTCACTGTCTCCCGCGTTTGCGAGGTACCGCAAGGAAACAGACGAAAGAAATGGCCTAACCCATCCCCATACACATGCCTTGATTCAATCCACTGACAGCACGTCAACCCCGGTATACCACATCGCTCCAATTCTCTCTATTCTTTGCCCTACTTTCACCCTCCTGCATGTTCAGGCCCCGATCACACAAAATCTTTTTCACTCCATCTTTCCACCTCCAATTTGGTCTCCCTCTTCTCCTCGTTCCCTCCACCTCCGACACATATATCCTCTTGGTCAATCTTTCCTCACTCATTCTCTCCATGTGACCAAACCATTTCAAAACACCCTCTTCTGCTCTCTCAACAACGCTCTTTTTATTTCCACACATCTCTCTTACCCTTACGTTACTTACTCGATCAAACCACCTCACACCACACATTGTCCTCAAACATCTCATTTCCAGCACATCCATCCTCCTGCGCACAACTCTATCCATAGTCCACGCCTCGCAACCATACAACATTGTTGGAACCACTATTCCTTCAAACATACCCATTTTTGCTTTCCGAGATAATGTTCTCGACTTCCACACATTCTTCAAGGCTCCCAGAATTTTCGCCCCCTCCCCCACCCTATGATCCACTTCCGATTCCATGGTTCCATCCGCTGCCAGATCCACTCCCAGATATCTAAAACACTTAACTTCCTCCAGTTTTTCTCCATTCAAACTCACCTCCCAATTGACTTGACCCTCAACCCTACTGTACCTAATAACCTTGCTCTTATTCACATTTCCTCTTAACTTTCTTCTTCCACACACTTTACCAAACTCAGTCACCAGCTTCTGCAGTTTCTCACATGAATCAGCCACCAGCGCTGTATCATCAGCGAACAACAACTGACTCACTTCCCAAGCTCTCTCATCCCCAACAGACTTCATACTTGCCCCTCTTTCCAAAACTCTTGCATTCACCTCCCTAACAACCCCATCCATAAACAAATTAAACAACCATGGCGACATCACACACCCCTGCCGCAAACCTACATTCACTGAGAACCAATCACTTTCCTCTCTTCCTACACGTACACATGCCTTACATCCTCGATAAAAACTTTTCACTGCTTCTAACAACTTGCCTCCCACACCATATATTCTTAATACCTTCCACAGAGCATCTCTATCAACTCTATCATATGCCTTCTCCAGATCCATAAATGCTACATACAAATCCATTTGCTTTTCTAAGTATTTCTCACATACATTCTTCAAAGCAAACACCTGATCCACACATCCTCTACCACTTCTGAAACCACACTGCTCTTCCCCAATCTGATGCTCTGTACATGCCTTCACCCTCTCAATCAATACCCTCCCATATAATTTACCAGGAATACTCAACAAACTTATACCTCTGTAATTTGAGCACTCACTCTTATCCCCTTTGCCTTTGTACAATGACACTATGCACGCATTCCGCCAATCCTCAGGCACCTCACCATGAGTCATACATACATTAAATAACCTTACCAACCAGTCAACAATACAGTCACCCCCTTTTTTAATAAATTCCACTGCAATGCCATCCAAACCTGCTGCCTTGCCGGCTTTCATCTTCCGCAAAGCTTTTACTACCTTCTCTCTGTTTACCAACTCATTTTCCCTAACCCTCGCACTTTGCACACCACCTCGACCAAAACACCCTATATCTGCCACTCTATCATCAAACACATTCAACAAACCTTCAAAATACTCACTCCATCTCCTTCTCACATCACCACTACTTGTTATCACCTCCCCATTTGCGCCCTTCACTGAAGTTCCCATTTGCTCACTTGTCTTACGCACTTTATTTACCTCCTTCCAGAACATCTTTTTTTCTCCCTAAAATTTAATGATACTCTCTCACCCCAACTCTCATTTGCCCTTTTTTTCACCTCTTGCACCTTTCTCTTGACCTCCTGTCTCTTTCTTTTATACGTCTCCCACTCAATTTCATTTTTTCCCTGCAAAAATCGTCCAAATGCCTCTCTCTTCTCTTTCACTAATACTCTTACTTCTTCATCCCACCACTCACTACCCTTTCTAATCAACCCACCTCCCACTCTTCTCATGCCACAAGCATCTTTTGCGCAATCCATCACTGATTCCTTAAATACATACCATTCCTCCCCCACTCCCCTTACTTCCATTGTTCTCACCTTTTTCCATTCTGTACTCAGTCTCTCCTGGTACTTCCTCACACAAGTCTCCTTCCCAAGCTCACTTACTCTCACCACCCTCTTCAACCCAACATTCACTCTTCTTTTCTGAAAACCCATACAAATCTTCACCTTTGCCTCCACAAGATAATGATCAGACATACCTACAGTTGCACCTCTCAGCACATTAACATCCAAAAGTCTCTCTTTCGCGCGCCTGTCAATTAACACGTAATCCAATAACGTTCTCTGGCCATCTCTCCTACTTACATAAGTATACTTATGTATATCTCGCTTTTTAAACCAGGTATTCCCAATCATCAGTCCTTTTTCAGCACATAAATCTACAAGCTCTTCACCATTTCCATTTACAACACTGAACACCCCATGTATACCAATTATTCCCTCAACTGCCACATTACTCACCTTTACATTCCAATCACCCATCACTATAACCCGGTCTCGTGCATCAAAACCACTAAGACACTCATTCAGCTGCTCCCAAAACACTTGCCTCTCGTGATCTTTCTTCTCATGCCCAGGTGCATATGCACCAATAATCACCCATCTCTCTCCTTACTCTTCTTACTCGATCAAACCACTTCACACCACATATTGTCCTCAAACATCTCATTTCCACCACATCCACCCTCCTGCGCACAACTCTATCCATAGCCCACGCCTCGCAACCATACAACATTGCTGGAACCACTATTCCTTCAAACATACCCAATTTTGCTTTCCGAGATAATGTTCTAGACTTCCACACATTCTTCAAGGCTCCCAGAATTTTCGCCCCCTCCCCCACCCTATGATTCACTTCAGCTTCCATGGTTCCATCCGTTGCCAAATCCACTCCCAGATATCTAAAACACATCACCTCCTCCAGTTTTTCTTCATTCAAACTTACCTCCCAATTGACTTGACCCTCAACCCTAGTGTACCTAATAACCTTACTCTTATTCACATTTACTCTCAGCTTTCTTCTTTCACACACTTTACCAAACTCAGTCACCAGCTTCTGCAGTTTCTCACATAAATCAGCCACCAGCGCTGTATCATCAGCGAACAACAACTGACTCACTTCCCAAGCTCTCTTATCCACAACAGACGGCATACTTGCCCCTCTTTCCAAAACCCTTGCATTTACCTCCCTAACAACCCCATCCATAAACAAATTAAACAACCATGGAGACATCACACACCCCTGCCGCAAACCTACATTCACTGAGAACCAATCACTTTCCTCTCTTCCTACACGTACACATGGCTTACATCCTCGATAAAAACTTTTCACTGCTTTTAAGAACTTCCCTCCCACACCATATATTCTTAATACCTTCCACAGAGGATGTCTATCAACTCTATAATATGCCTTCTCTAGATCCATAAATGCTACATACAAATCCAGTTGTCATTCTAAGTATTTCTCACATACATTCTTCAAAGCAAACACCTGATCCACATATCCTCTACCACGTCTGAAACCCCACTGCTCTTCACCAATCTGATGCTCTGTACATGCCTTCACTCTCTCAATCAATACCCTCCCATATAATTTCCCAGGAATACTCAACAAACTTATACCTCTGTAATTTGAACACTCACTCTTATCCCCTTTGCCTTTGTAGAATGGCACTATGGAAGCATTCCGCCAATATTCAGGCACCTCACCATGAATTATACATACATACATATATATATATATATATATATATATATATATATATATATATATATATATATATATATATATATATATATATATATATATATATTATCCCTGGGGATAGGGGAGAAAGAATACTTCCCACGTATTCCCTGCGTGTCGTAGCAGGCGACTAAAAGGGAAGGGAGCGGGGGGCTGGAAATCCTCCCCTCTCGTTTTTTATTTAATTTTCCAAAAGAAGGAACAGAGGAGGCCAGGTGAGGATATTCCCTCAAAGGCCCAGTCCTCTGTTCTTAACGCTACCTCGCTATCGCGGGAAATGGCGAATAGTATGAAAAAAAAAAAATATATATATATATATATATTTATATATATATATATATATATATATATATATATATATATATATATATATATATATATATATATATATATATATATATATATATATATATATATATATATATATATACTGTCCCTGGGAATAGGGGAGAAAGCCTCATGTGTCGTAGAAGGCGACTAAAGGGAACGGAAGCGGGGGCTAGAACCCCGGCTCTCCTCGTAAATTAACTTTATAAAAGGGGAAACAGAAGAAGGAGTCACGCGGGTAGTGCTCATCGTCCTCGAAGGCTTATATTGGGGTATGTAAATGTCTGTGGATGTAAACAAGATGAGAAAAATGGAGAGATAAGTAGTATGTATGAGGAAAGGAACCTGAATGTTCTGGCGCTAAGTGAAACGAAGCTCAAGGGTAAAGGAGAAGAGTGGTTTGAGAATGTCTTGGAAGTAAAGTCAGGGGTTGGTTAAAGGACAAGAGCAAGGGACGGAGTAGCACTACTCTTGAAAGAGGAGTGGTGGGAGTATGAGACAGAGCGTAAGAAAGTATACTCTAGATTGATATGGGTAAAACCGAAAGTGGATGGAGACAGATGGGTGATTATTGGTGCATATGCACCTGGGCTTGAGAAGAAAGTTCATGAGATGCAAGTATTTTGGGAGCAGCAGAATGAGTGTGTTAGTGGTTTTGATGCACGAGACCGTAATATAGTTATGTGTGATTTGAATGCAAAGGTGAGTAATGTGGCAGTTGAGGGAATAATTGGTGTACAAAGGGTGTTCAGTGTTGTAAATGGAGATAGTGAGGAGCTTGTTCATTTGGGAATACCTGGTTTAAAAAGAGAGATGTAGATAAGTATACGTTTGTAAGTAGAAGTGATGGCCAAAGAACGTTATTGGATTACGTGTTAATTGATAGACGCTCGAAAGTGAGACTTTTGGATGTTAATGTTCTGAGAGAATCAACTGGAGGGTTGTATGATCATTGTCTTGTGGAGGCGAAGGTAAAAAAAAAGAAGATTGTAGAGGTTTTCAGAATAGAAGAATGTTAGGGTGAAAAGAGTGGTGAAAGTAAGTGAGCTTGGGAAGGAGACTTGTGTGAGGAAGTACCAGGAGAGACTAAAAACAGAATGGAAAAAGGTGAGAACAAAGGATGTAAGGGGACTGGGGGAGGAATGGGATGTATTTTGGGAGGCAGTGATGGCTTGCACAAAAGATGCTTGTGGCATGAGATACTTGGGAGGTGGGCAGATCAGAAAAGGCGGCGAGTGGTGGGATGAAGAAGCAAGATTATTAGTAAAAGAGAAGAAAGAGGCATTTGGACGATTTTTGCAGGGAAATAATGCAAATGACTGGGAGATGTATAAAAGAAAGAGTCAGGAGGTCAAGACAAAGGTGCAAGAGGTGAGAAAGAGAGCAAATGAGAGTATCATTAAATTTCATGGAGAATAAAAAGATGCTTTGGAAGGAGGTAGATAAAGTGCGTAATACAAAGGAACAAATGAGAACATCAGTAAAGAGGGCGAATGGTGAGATGATAACAAGTAGTGGTGATATGAGAAGGAGATGGAGTGAGTATTTTGAAGGTTTGTTGAATGTGTTTGATTATAGAGTAGCATAGATAGGGTGTTTTGTTCGAGGTGGTGTGCAAAGTGATGGTGGTTAGGATGAATGATTTGGTAAACAGAGAACAGGTAGTAAAAGCTTCGCGGAAGATGAAAACCAGCAAGGCAGCTGGTTTGGATGGTATTGCAGTGGAATTCATTAAAAGTGGTGACTGTGTTGTTGACTGGTTGCTAAGGTTATCGAATGTATGTATGACCTATGGTGAGGTGCCTGAGGATTGGCGGAAAGCTTCCATAGTGCCATTGTACAAAGGCAAAAAGGATAAAGGTGAGTGCTCAAATTACAGAGGTATAAGTTTGTTGAGTATTCCTGGGAAATTATATGGGAGGGTATTGATTGAGAGGGTGAAGGCATGTACAGAGCATCAGATTGGGGAAGAGCAGTGTGGTTTCAGAGGTGGTAGACGATGTGTGGATCAGGTGTTTGCTTTGAAGAATGTATGTGAAAAAAACTTAGAAAAGTAAATGGATTTGTATGTAGCATTCATGGATCTGGAGAAGGCATATGATAGAGTTGATAGAGATGCTCTGTTGAAGGTATTAAGAATATATGGTGTGGGAGGCAGGTTGTTAGAAGCAGTGAGATGCTTTTTATCGATGATGTAAGGTATGTGTATGGGTAGGATGAGAGGAAAATGATTGGTTTTCAGTGAATGTAGGTTTGCGGCAGGGGTGCGTGACGTCTCCATGGTCTATGGATGGGGTTGTTAGAGAGGTGAATGCTAGAGTTTTGGAGAGAATGACAAGTATGAAGTCTGTTGTGTATCAGAGAGCTTGGGAAGTGAGTCAGTTGTTGTTCGCTGATGATACAGCGCTGGTGGCTAATTCATGTGAGAAACTGCAGAAGCTGGTGACTGAGTTGGGTAAAGCGTGTGAAAGAAGAAAGTTAAGAGTAAATGTGAATAAGAGCAAGGTTATTAGGTACAGTAGGGTTGAGGGACAAGTCAATTAGGAGGTAAGGTTGAATGAAGAAAAACTGGAGGATGTGAAGTGTTTTAGATATCTGGGAGTGGATTTGGCAGCGGATGAAACCATGGAAGCGGAAGTGGGTCATAGGGTGGGGGAGGGGGCGAAAGTTCTGGGAGAGTTGAAAAATCTGTGGAAGTCGAGAACGTTATCTTGGAAAGGAAAAATGGGTATGTTTGAAGGAATAGTGGTTCCAACAATTTTATATGGTTGCGAGGCGTGGGCTATAGAGACAGTTGTGCGGTGTAGGGTGGATCTGCTGGAAATGAGATGTTTGAGGACAATATGTGGTGTAAGGTGGTTCCACCAAGTTAATAAAGAAAGGTTAAGAGAGAGATATGGTAATAAAAAGAGTGTGTTTGAGAGAGCAGAAAAGGGTGTTTTGAAATGGTTTGGACACATGGAGAGAATGAGTGAGGAAAGAATGACAATGAGGATGTATTTGTCAGACGTAGAGGGAACGAGAAGTGGGAGACCAAATGGGAGGTGAAAAGATGGAGTACAAGGAATAGAGTGAATTGGAACTAAGTGTTATACCGGGGTCGACGTGCTGTCAGTGGATTGAACCATGGCATGTGAAGCGTCTGGGGTAAACCATGGAAAGTTCTGTGGGGCCTGGATGTGGAAAGGGAGGATTTCCAGCCTCCCGCTCCCTCCCCTTTTAGTCGCCTTCTACGACACGCAGGGAATACGTGGGAAGTATTCTTTCTCCCCTATCCCCAGGGATAATATATATATATATATATATATATATATATATATATATTTTTTTTTTTTTTTTTTTTTCGCTGTCTCCCGCGTTTGCGAGTTAGCGCAAGGAAACAGACGAAAGAAACGGCCCAACCCACCCCCATACACATGTATATACATACATCCACACACGCAAACCTACATACCTACACAGCTTTCCATGGTTTACCCCAGACGCTTCACATACCCTGATTCAATCCACTGACAGCACGTCAACCCCGGTATACCACATCGATCCAATTCACTCTATTCCTTGCCCTCCTTTCACCCTCCTGCATGTTCAGGCCCAGATCACACAAAATCTTTTTCACTCCATCTTTCCACCTCCAATTTGGTCTCCCACTTCTCCTCGTTCCCTCCACCTCCGACACATATATCCTCTTCGTCAATCTTTACTCACTCATTCTCTCCATGTGCCCAAACCATTTCAAAACACCCTCTTCTGCTCTCTCAACCACGCTCTTTTTATTTCCACACATCTCTCTTACCCTTACGTTACTTACTCGATCAAACCACCTCCCACCACACATTGTCCTCAAACATCTCATTTCCAGCACATCTATCCTCCTGCGCACAACTCTATCCATAGCCCACGCCTCGCATCCATACAACATTGTTGGAACCACTATTCCTTCAAACATACCCATTTTTGCTTTCCGAGATAATGTTTTCGACTTCCACACATTCTTCAAGGCTCCCAGGATTTTCGCCCCCTCCCCCATCCTATGATCCACTTCCGCTTCCATGGTTCCATCCGCTGCCAGATCCACTCCCAGATATCTAAAAGACTTTATATATACATATATATATATATATATATATATATATATATATATATATATATATATATATATATATATATATATATATATATATATATATATATATATATATATATATATATGGCTTGCGCAAAAGATGCTTGTGGCATGAGAAGCGTGGGAGGTGGGTTGATTAGAAAGGGTAGTGAGTGGTGGGATGAAGAAGTAAGATTATTAGTGAAAGAGAAGAGAGAGGCATTTGGACAATTTTTGTAGGGAAAAAATGCAAATGAGGGGGAGATGTACAAAAGAAAGAGACAGGAGGTCAAGAGAAAGTTGGAAGAGGTGAAAAAGAGGTTCAAATGAGAGTTGGGGTGAGAGAATATCATTAAATCTTAGGGAGAATAGAAAGATGTTTTGGAAGGAGGTAAATAAAGTGCGTAAGACAAGGGAGCAAATGGAAACTTCAGTGAAGGGTACTAATGGGGAGGTGACAATCAGTATTGGTGATGTGAGAAGGAGATGGAGTAAGTACTTTGAAGGTTTGTTGAATGTGTTTGATGATAGAGTGGCAGATATAGGGTGTTTTGGTCGAGGTGGTGTGCAAAGTGAGAGGGTTAGGGAAAATGAGTTGGTAAACAGAGAAGAGGTAGTAAAAGGTTTGCGGAAGATAAAAAGCCGGCAAGGCAGCAGGTTTGGATGTTATTGCAGTGGAATTTATTAAGAAATAGGGTGACTGTATTGTTGACTGGTTGGTAAGGTTATTTAATGTATGCATGATTCATGGTGAGGATCCTGAGGATTGGCGGAATGCTTGCATAGTGCCATTGTACAAAGGCAAAGGGGATAAAAGTGAGTGCTCAAATTACAGAGGTATAAGTTTGTTGAGTATTCCTGGTAAATTATATGGGAGGGTATTGATTGAGAGGGTGATGGCATGTACAGAGCATCAGACTGGGGAAGAGCAGTGTGGTTTCAGAAGTGGTAGAGGATGTGTGGATCAGGTGTTTGCTTTCAAGAATGTATGTGAGAAATATTTAGAAAAGGAAATGGATTTGTATGTAGCACTTATGGATCTGGAGAAGGCATATGATAGAGTTGATAGAGATGCTCTGTGGAAGGTACTAAGAATATATGGTGTGGGAGGCAAGTTGTTAAAAGTAGTGAAAAGTTTTTATCGAGGATGTAAGGCATGTGTACGTGTAGGAAGAGAGGAAAGTGATTGGTTCTCAGTGAATGTAGGTTTGCGGCAGGGGTGTGTGATGTCTCCATGGTTGTTTAATTTGTTTATGGATGGGGTTGTTAGGGAGGTGAATGCAAGAGTTTTGGAAAGAGGAGCAAGCATGCAGTCTGTTGGGGATGAGAGAGCTTGGGAAGTGCGTCAGTTGTTGTTCGCTGATGATACACCGCTGGTGGCTGATTCATGCGAGAAACTGCAGAAGCTGGTGACTGAGTTTGGTAAAGTGTGTGAAAGAAGAAAGTTAAGAGTAAATGTGAATAAGAGCAAGGTTATTAGGTACAGTAGGGTTGAGGGTCAAGTCAATTGGGAGGTAGGTTTGAATGGAGAAAAAGTGGAGGATGTAAAGTGTTTTAGATATCTGGGAGTGGATCTGGCAGCGGATGGAACCATGGAAGCGGAAGTGAATCATAGGGTGGGGGAGGGGGCGAAAATCCTGGGAGCCTTGAAGAATATATGGAAATCGAGAACATTATCTCGGAAAGCAAACATGGGTATGTTTGAAGGAATAGTGGTTCCAACAATGTTGTATGGTTGCGAGGCGTGAGCTATGGATAGAGTTGTGCGCAGGAGGATGGATGTGCTGGAAATGAGATGTTTGAGGACAATATGTGGTGTGAGGTGGTTTGATCGAGTAAGTAATGTAAGGGTAAGAGAGATGTGTGGAAATAAAAAGAGCGTTGTTGAGAGAGCAGAAGAGGGTGTTTTAAAATGGGTTGGGCACATGCAGAGAATGAGTGAGGAAAGATTGACCAAGAGAATATATGTGTCGGGGGTGGAGGGAACTAGGAGAAGTGGGAGACCAAATTGAAGGTGGAAAGATGGAGTGAAAAAGATTTTATGTGATCGGGGCCTGAACATGCAGGAGGGTGAACGGCGGGCAAGGAATATATATATATATATATATATATTTTTTTTTTTTTTTTTTTTTTTTTTTTTTATACTTTGTCGCTGTCTCCCGCGTTTGCGAGGTAGCGCAAGGAAACAGACGAAAGAAATGGCCCAACCCCCCCCCCATACACATGTACATACACACGTCCACACACGCAAATATCCATACCTACACAGCTTTCCATGGTTTACCCCAGACGCTTCACATGCCTTGATTCAATCCACTGACAGCACGTCAACCCCTGTATACCACATCGCTCCAATTCACTCTATTCCTTGCCCTCCTTTCACCCTCCTGCATGTTCAGGCCCCGATCACACAAAATCTTTTTCACTCCATCTTTCCACCTCCAATTTGGTCTCCCTCTTCTCTTCGTTCCCTCCACCTCCGACACATATATCCTCTTGGTCAATCTTTCCTCACTCATTCTCTCCATGTGCCCAAACCACTTCAAAACACCCTCTTCTGCTCTCTCAACCACGCTCTTTTTATTTCCACACATCTCTCTTACCCTTACGTTACTTACTTGATCAAACCACCTCACACCACACATTGTCCTCAAACATCTCATTTCCAGCACATCCATCCTCCTGCGCACAACTCTATCCATAGCCCACGCCTCGCAACCATACAACATTGTTGGAACCACTATTCCTTCAAACATACCCATTTTTGCTTTCCGAGATAATGTTCTCGACTTCCACACATTTTTCAAGGCTCCCAAAATTTTCGCCCCCTCCCCCACCCTATGATCCACTTCCGCTTCCATGGTTCCATCCGCTGCCAGATCCACTCCCAGATATCTAAAACACTTCACTTCCTCCAGTTTTTCTCCATTCAAACTCATCTCCCAATTGACTTGACCCTCAACCCTACTGTACCTAATAACCTTGCTCTTATTCACATTTACTCTTAACTTTCTTCTTCCACACACTTTACCAAATTCAGTCACCAGCTTCTGCAGTTTCTCACATGAATCAGCCACCAGCGCTGTATCATCAGCGAACAACAACTGACTCACTTCCCAAGCTCTCTCATCCCCAACAGACTTCATAATTGCCCCTCTTTCCAGGACTCTTGCATTTACCTCCCTAACAACCCCATCCATAAACAAATTAAACAACCATGGAGACATCACACACCCCTGCCGCAAACCTACATTCACTGAGAACCAATCACTTTCCTCTCTTCCTACACGTACACATGCCTTACATCCTCGATAAAAACTTTTCACTGCTTCTAACAACTTGCCTCCCACACCATATATTCTTAATACCTTCCACAGAGCATCTCTATCAACTCTATCATATGCCTTCTCCAGATCCATTAATGCTACATACAAATCCATTTGCTTTTCTAAGTATTTCTCACATACATTCTTCAAAGCAAACACCTGATCCACACATCCTCTACCACTTCTGAAACCGCACTGCTCTTCCCCAATCTGATGCTCTGTACATGCCTTCACCCTCTCAATCAATACCCTCCCATATAATTTACCAGGAATACTCAACAAACTTATACCTCTGTAATTTGAGCACTCACTCTTATCCCCTTTGCCTTTGTACAATGGCACTATGCACGCATTCCGCCAATCCTCAGGCACCTCACCATGAGTCATACATACATTAAATAACCTTACCAACCAGTCAACAATACAGTCACCCCCTTTTTTAATAAATTCCACTGCAATACCATCCAAACCTGCTGCCTTGCCGGCTTTCATCTTTCGCAAAGCTTTTACTACCTCTTCTCTGTTTACCAAATCATTTTCCCTAACCCTCTCACTTTGCACACCACCTCGACCAAAACACCCTATATCTGCCACTTTGTCATCAGACACATTCAACAAACCTTCAAAATACTCATTCCATCTCCTTCTCATATCACCACTACTTGTTATCACCTCCCCATTTACGCCCTTCACTGAAGTTCCCATTTGCTCCCTTGTCTTACGCACCCTATTTACCTCCTTCCAGAACATCTTTTTATTCTCCCTAAAATTTACTGATAGTCTCTCACCCCAACTCTCATTTGCCCTTTTTTTCACCTCTTGCACCTTTCTCTTGACCTCCTGTCTCTTTCTTTTATACTTCTCCCACTCAATTGCATTTTTTCCCTGCAAAAATCGTCCAAATGCCTCTCTCTTCTCTTTCACTAATACTCTTACTTCTTCATCCCACCACTCACTACCCTTTCTAAACAGCCCACCTCCCACTCTTCTCATGCCACAAGCATCTTTTGCGCAATCCATCACTGATTCCCTAAATACATCCCATTCCTCCCCCACTCCCCTTACTTCCACTGTTCTCACCTTTTTCCATTCTGTACACAGTCTCTCCTGGTACTTCCCCACACAGGTCTCCTTCCCAAGCTCACTTACTCTCACCACCTTCTTCACCCCAACATTCACTCCTCTTTTCTGAAAACCCATACTAATCTTCACCTTAGCCTCCACAAGATAATGATCAGACATCCCTCCAGTTGCACCTCTCAGCACATTAACATCCAAAAGTCTCTCTTTCGCACGCCTGTCAATTAACACGTAATCCAATAACGCTCTCTGGCCATCTCTCCTACTTACATAAGTATACTTATGTATATCTCGCTTTTTAAACCAGGTATTCCCAATCATCAATCCTTTTTCAGCACATAAATCTACAAGCTCTTCACCATTTCCATTTACAACACTGAACACCCCATGCATACCAATTATTCCCTCAACTGCCACATTACTCACCCTTGCATTCAAATCACCCATCACTATAACCCGGTCTCGTGCATCAAAACCGCTAACACACTCATTCAGCTGCTCCCAAAACACTTGCCTCTCATGATCTTTCTTCTCATGCCCAGGTGCATATGCACCAATAATCACCCACCTCTCTCCATCAACTTTCAATTTTACCCATATTAATCGAGAATTTACTTTCTTACATTCTATCACATACTCCCACAACTCCTGTTTCAGGAGTATTGCTACTCCTTCCCTTGCTCTTGTCCTCTCACTAACCCCTGACTTCACTCCCCAGACATTTCCAAACCACTCTTCCCCTTTACCCTTGAGCTTCGTTTCACTCAGAGCCAAAACATCCAGGTTCCTTTCCTCAAACATACTACCTATCTCTCCTTTTTTCACATCTTGGTTACATCCACACACATTTAGGCACCCCACTCTGAGCCTTCGAGGAGGATGATCACTCCCCGCGTGACTCCTTCTTCTGTTTCCCATTTTAGAAAGTTAATACAAGGAGGGGAGGATTTCCGGCCCCCCGCTCCCGTCCCCTCTAGTCGCTTTCTACGACACGCTAGGAATACGTGGGAAGTATTCTTTCACCCCTATCCCCAGGGATAATATACATATATATATACATATACACACACGCACACATACACACACACACGCACACACACACACACATACATATATATACATATGAAAAATGTAAGAAACAATTTAGAAAACAAACTTTTAGCTTGAAATGAATGAAAAAAATGAATGTCACATAATGGTTCAACCTCTGGCTATAGAAAAGGAAATGTACAATTTATTCACACAAACGTCAATAGCAGTTCTCATCAATTTCACCACTGTATCAATAAGCTTCAATGTCTAAGCTACATTTTTCTCCAACTTCACTATTTTCTTGTCCAAACACCATGCATGAAAACTATCACTCCATTAACACAACTATAACATTTATTTCCCCTTTAAAAGTTCTGGGGAAGTCTGTCTCGATACACTGCGGCGAGGCGACGCGACGCTGACACAATCACTGTCACAATATCACTTCTGCCTCCTCAAGTCATATATATATATATATATATATATATATATATATATATATATATATATATATATATATATATATATATATATATATATATATATATATATATATTATTCATTTATTTATTTTGCTTTGTCGCTGTCTCCCGCGTTTGCGAGGTAGCGCAAGGAAACAGACGAAAGAAATGGCCCAACCCACCCCCATACACATGTATATACATACACGTCCACACACGCAAATATACATACCTATACATATCAATGTACACATATATATACACACACAGACACATACATAATACCCATGCACACAATTCACACTGTCTGCCTTTATTCATTCCCATCGCCACCTCGTCACACATGGAATACCATCCCCCTTCCCCCTTATGTGTGCGAGGTAGCGCTAGGAAAAGACAATAAAGGCCCCATTTGTTCACACTCAGTCTCTAGCTGTCATGCAATAATGCCCGAAACCACAGCTCCCTTTCCACATCCAGGCCCCACACAACTTTCCATGGTTTACCCAGACGCTTCACATGCCCTGATTCAATCTACTGAAAGCACGTCAACCCCGGTATGCCACATCAATCCAATTCACTCTATTCCTTGCCCGCCTTTCACCCTCCTGCATGTTCAGGCCCCGATTACTCAAAATCCTTTTCACTCCATCTTTCCACCTCCAATTTGGTCTCCCACTTCTCGTTCCCTCCACCTCCGACACATATATCCTCTTGGTCAATCTTTCCTCACTCATTCTCTCCATGTGCCCAAACCATTTCAAAACACCCTCTTCTGCTCTCTCAACCACGCTCTTTTTATTTCCACACATTTCTTTTACCCTTACATTACTTATTCGATCAAACCACTTCACACCACACATTGTCCTCAAACATCTCATTTCCAGCACATCCATCCTCCTGCGCACAACTCTATCCATAGCCCACGCCTCGCAACCATACAAAATTTTTGGAACCACTATTCCTTCAAACATACATATTTTCTTTCCGAGACAATGTTCTCGACTTCCACACATTCTTCAAGGCTCCCAGGATTTTCGCCCTCTCCCCACCCTACGATTCACTTCCGCTGCCAAGGTTCCATCATCTGCCAGATCCACTCCCAGATATCTAAAACACTTTACTTCCTCCAGTTTTTCTTCATTCAAACTTACCTCCCAATTGACTTGACCCTCAACCCTACTGTACCTAATAACCTTGCTCTTATTCACATTTACTCTTAACATTCTTCTTTCACACAAGCTACCAAACTCAGTCACCAGCTTCTGCAGTTTCTCACATGAATCAGCCACCAGCGCTGTATCATCAGCGAACAACAACTGACTCACTTCCCAAGCTCTCTCATCCCCAACAGACTTCATACTTGCCCCTCTTTCCAAAACTCTTGCATTCACCTCCCTAACAACCCCATCCATAAACAAATTAAACAACCATGGAGACATCACGCACCCCTGCTGCAAACCTACATTCACTGAGAACCAATTACTTTCCTCTCTTCCTACACGTACACATGCCTTCCATCCTCGATAAAAACTTTTCACCGCTTCTAACAACTTGCCTCCCACACCATATATTCTTAATATCTTCCACAGAGCATCTCTATCAACTCTATCATATGCCTTCTCCAGATCCATAAATGCTACATACAAATCCATTTGCTTTTCTAAGTATTTCTCACATACATTCTTGAAAGCAAACACCTGATCCACACATCCTCTACCACTTCTGAAACCACACTGCTCTTCCCCAATCTGATGCTCTGTACATGCCTTCACCCTCTCAATCAATACCCTCCCATATAATTTACCAGGAATACTCAACAAACTTATACCTCTGTAATTTGAGCACTCACTCTTATCCCCCTTTGCCTTTGTACAATGGCATTATGCACGCATTCCGCCAATCCTCAGGCACCTCACCATGAGTCATACATACATTAAATAACCTCACCAATCAGTCAACAATACAGTCACCCCCTTTTTTAATAGATTCCACTGCAATACCATCCAAACCTGCTGCCTTGCCGGCTTTCATCTTCCGCAAAGCTTTTACTACCTCTTCTCTGTTTACCAAATCATTTTCCCTAACCCCCTCACTTTGCACACCACCTCGACCAAAACACCCTATATCTGCCACTCTATCATCAAACACATTCAACAAACCTTCAAAATACTCACTCCATCTCCTTCTCACATCACCACTACTTGTTTTCACCTCCCCATTAGCCCCCTTCACTGAAGTTCCCAATTGTTCCCTTGTCTTACACACTTGCTTTTCCTCCTTCCAAAACATCTTTTTATTATCCCTAAAATTTAATGATACTCTCTCACCCCAACTCTCATTTGCCCTCTTTTTCACCTCTTGCACCTTTCTCTTGACCTCCTGTCTCTTTCTTTTATACCTCTCCCACTGATTTGCATTTTTTCCCTGTAAAAATCGTCCAAATGCCTCTCTCTTCTCTTTCACTAATAACCTTACTTCTTGATCCCATCACTCACTACCTTTTCTAATCAACCCACCTCCCACGCTTCTCATGCCACAAGCATCTATATATATATATATATATATATATATATATATATATATATATATATATATATACGTGGCGGCTGCTGGTTTGTGCTTGTGTTGCTGAAGGCTCCTGCATTATATGCCGGCTGCCGGTTTGTGCTTGTGTTGCTGGCGGCTCCTGCTTTATGTGACGGTTGCCGGTTTGTGCTAGTGTTGCTGAAGGTTACTGCAGTATGAGGCAGCTGAAGGTTTGTGTTGTTTTTTGCAGGACCTTACTGCTGTATGTGGCGGCTGCCTGTTTGTGTTTGTGTTGCAGGATGCTTCTGCTGTATGTGGTGACCATCCATTTGCGCTTGTATTGCAGGAGGTTCCTGCAGTATATGATGGTTGCTGGTTTGTGCTTGTGTTGCAGGAGGCTCCTGCAGTATGTGGCATCTGCCGATTTGTGCTTATTTTGATGGAGACTCCTACAGTATGTGACGGCTGCCGGCTTGTGATTGTGTTGCAGGAGGCTCTTGCAGTATTTGGCGGCTGCCCGTTCCTTTTCGTGTTGCTGGAGGTTCCTGCAGTACGTGAAGGCTTTCGGTTTGTGCTTTTGTTGCTGGAAGCTCCTGTAGTATGTGGCTGCTGTCGGTTTGTGCTTGTGCTGCGGAGAGCTCCTGCAGTATGTTGCAGCTGCCAGTTTGTTCTTGTGTTGCATTAGGCTCCTGCACTATGTGGCGGCTGCTAGTTTGTGCTTATGTTGCTGAAGGCTCCTGCAGTATCTGGCGGCTACCGTCTTGTGCTTGTGTTGCAGGAGGCTCCTGCTGTGTGTGGCCGCTGCTGGTTCGTGCTTGTGTTGCAGGAGGCTCCTGCATTATGTGGCGTCTGCCGATTTGTGCTTGTGTTGCTAGAGGCTCCTGCAGTATGCGGTGGCTGCCGGTTTGTGCTTGTGTTGCTGAAGGCTCCTTCAGTATGTGGCGGCTGGCGGCTTTTGCTTGTGCTGGAGAAGGGTCCTACAGTTTGTAGTGGCTGCTGGTTTGTGCTTGTGTTGCTGGAGGCTCCTGCAGTATGTGGCGGCTGCCGGTTTGTGCTTGTGTTGCAGGGAGCTCCTGCTGTATGTGGTAGTTGCCGGTTTGAGCTTGTGTTGTTAAAGGCTCTTGCAGTATAAGGCCGTTGCCGGTTTGTGCTTGTGTTGCAGGAGGCTCCTGCTGTATGTGGCGGTTGCCGGCTTGTGCTTGTGTCGCTGATGGCCCCTGCAGTATGTGGCGGTTGACAGTTTGTGCTTGTGTTGCAGGAGGTTCCTGCAGTATGCTGCGGCTGCCGGTTTGAGCTTGTGTTGCTGGAGGCTCCTGCAGTATGCTGCGGCTGCCGGTTTGAGCTTGTGTTGCTGGAGGCTCCTGCAGTATGTGGCAGCTGCCGGTTTGTGCTTGTGTTGCGGGAGTCTTCTGCTGTATGTGGCGGCTATCGGTTTGTGTTTGTGTTGCAGGATGCTTCTGCTGTATGTGACGGCTGCCCGTTCATGGTTTTGTTGCAGGAGGCTCTTGCAGTATATGTCGGTTGCTGGTTTATTCTGGTGTTGCTTGAGGCTTTTGCAGTATGTGGCGGCTCCCGGTTTGTTCTTGTGTTGCAGGAAGCTCCTTCGGTATGCTGCGGTTGCTGGTTTGTTCTGGTGTTGCTTGAGGCTTCTGCAGTATGTGGCGGCTCCCAATTTGTCCTTGTGTTGCAGGAAGCCCCTGCTGTATATGGCGGTTGCTTGTTTGAGCTTGTGTTGCTGAAGGATCCTGCAGTATGAGGCGGCTGCCGGTTAGTGCTTGTGTTGCAGGAGGCTCCTACAGTATGCGGCGGCTGCCGGTTTGAGCTTGTGTTGTAGGAGGCTTCTGCAGTATGTGGCGGCTGTTGGTTTGTGCTTATGTTGCTGAAGGCTCCTGCAGTATGTGGCGACTGTCGGTTTGTGCTTGTGTTGCAGGAGGCTCTTACTGGGTGTGGCCGCTGCTGGTTCATGCTTGTATTGCAGGAGGCTCCTGCAGTATGTGGCGGCTGCCGGTGTGAGCTTGTGTTGCTGGAGGCTCTTGCAGTATGTAGCAGCTGCCGGTTTGTGCTTAATTTGCTGAAGGCTCCTGCAGTATGTGGCGGCTGCCGGATTGTGCTTTTGTTTCAGGAGGCTCCTGCAGTATGTGGCGGCTGCCGGTTTGAGCTTGCGTTGCTGGAGGCTCCTGCAGTATGTGGCGGCTGCCGGTTTGTGCTTGTGTTGCAGGAGGCTACTGTAGTATCTGGCGGCTGCCGGTTTCTGTTTGTGTTGCTGGAGGCTCCAGCAATATGTGGCGGCTGTCGGTTAGTGCTTGTGTTGCAGGGAGCTCCTGATGTATGTGGCGGCTGCTGGTTTGTGCTTGTGTTGCTGAAGGTTCCTGCAGTATGTGGCGGCTTACGGTTTGTGCTTGTGTATCAGGAGGCTCCTGCAGTATATAGCTGCTGCTGGTTTGTGCTAGTGTTGCTGGAGGCTCCTGCAATATGTGGCTGCTATCGGTTTGTGCTTGTGTTGCAGGGAGCTCCTGCAGTATGTGGCGGCTGCCGGTTTGTGCTTGTGTTGCTGATGGCTCCTGCAGTAAGCTGCGGCTGCCGGTTTGAGCTTGAGTTGCTGGAGGCTCCTGCAGTATGTGACGGCTTCCGGTTTGTGCTTGTGTTGCTGAAGGCTCCTGCAGTATGTGGCGGCTGCCGGTTTGTGTTTGTGTTGCTAGAGGCTACAGCAATATGTGGCTGCTATCGGTTTGTGCTTGTGTTGCAGGGAGCTCCTGATGTATGTGGCGGCTGCCGGTTTGTGCTTGTGTTGCTGAAGGTTCCTGCAGTATGAGGCGGCTGCCGGTTTGTGTTTGTGTTGCAGGAGGCTCCTGCAGTATTCGTCGGCTGCAGGGTTGAGCTTTTGCTGGTGGAGGCTCCTGCAGTATTTGGCGGCTGTTGGATTTTGCTTCTGTTGGTGAAGGCTCCTGCAGTATGTGGCTGCTACCGTCTTGTGCTTATGTTGCAGGAGGCTCCTGCAGTATGTGGCTGCTACCGTCTTGTGCTTATGTTGCAGGAGGCTCCTGCTTTGTTTTGCCGCTGCTGGTTCGTGCTTGTATTGCAGGAGGCTCCTGCAGTATGTGGCAGCTGCCGGTTTGTGCTTGTGTTGCTGGAATTTCCTGCAGTATGCGTCGTCTGCCGGTTTGTGCTTGTGTTGCAGGAGACTCCTTGTGTATGTTGGGGCTACCGCTTCGTTCTTATGTTGCTGGAGGCTTCTGCTGTATATGGCGGATGCCGGTTTGTGCTTGTGTTGTTGGAGGCTCCTTCAGTATGCTGCGGTTGCTGGTTTGCTCTGGTGTTGCTAGAGGCTTCTGGAGTATGTGGCGGCTCCCGGTTTGTGCTTGTGTTGCAGGAAGCTCCTGCTGTCTGTGGCGGTTACCGGTTTGAGCTCATGTTGCTGAAGGCTCCTACAGTATGAGGCGGCTGCCAGTTGGTGCTTGTGTTGCAGGAAGCTCCTGCTGTCTGTGGCGGTTACCGGTTTGAGCTCGTGTTGCAGGAGTCTCCTGCAGTATGCGGCGGCTGCTGGTTCATGCTTGTGTTGCAGGAGGCTCCTGCACTATGTGGCGGCTGCAGGTGTGAGCTTGTGTTGCTTGAGGCTCTTGCAGTGTGCGGCGGCTGCCGGTTTGTGCTTGTTTGCTGAAGGCTCCAGCAGCATGTGGCGGCTGCCGGTTTGTGCTTTTGTTGCAGGAGGCTCCTGCTGTGTGAGGCCGCCGCTTGTTCGTGCTTGTGTTGCAGGAGGCTCCTGCAGTATGTGGCGGCTGCCGGTTTGTGCTTTTGTTGCTGAAGGCTCCTGCTGTATGAGGCGACTGCCAGTTGGTGCTTGTGTTGCAGGAGGCTCCTACAGTATGCGGCGGCTGCCGGCTTGAGCTTGTCTTGGTGGAGGCTCCTACAGTATGTGGCGGCTGCTGGTTTCGGCTTATGTTGCTGAAGGCTCCTGCAGTATGTGGCGGCCGCCGGTTTGTGCTTGTGTTGCAGGAGGCTCTTGCTGTGTGTGGCCGCTGTTGGTTCATGCTTGTATTGCAGGAGGCTCCTGCAGTATGTGGCGCTTGCCGGTGTGAGCTTGTGTTGCTGGAGGCTCTTGCAGTATACGGCAGCTGCCGGTTTGAGCTTGTGTTGCTGAAGGCTCCTATAGTATGAGGCGGCTGCCGGTTTGTGCTTGTGTTACAGGAGGCTCCTGCTGTATGTGGCGGTTTCCGTTTTATTCTTGTGTTGCTGATGGCTCCTGCAGTATGTGGCGTCTGCCGGATTTTTGCTTTTGTTGCAGCAGACTGCATCTGTATGTTGGGGCTACCGGTTTGTGTGTATGTTGCTGGAGGCTTCTGCTGTATATGGCGGCTGCTGGTTTGTGCTTATGTTGCTGGAGGCTCCTTCAGTATGCTGCGGTTGCTGGTTTGTTTTTGTGTTGCTAGAGGCTTCTGCAGCATGTGGCGGCTCCCCGTTTGTCCTTGTGTTGCAGGAAGCCCTTGCTGTATGTGGCGGTTGCCGGTTTGAGCTTGTGTTGCTGAAAGCTCCTGCAGTATGAGGCGGCTGCTGGTTTGTGCCTGCGTTGGAGGAGGCTCCTGCAGTATGTGGCGGCTGCCGATTTGTGCTTGTGTTGCTGAAGGTTCCTGCAGTATGTGGCGGCTGCCGGTTTGAGCTTGTGTTGCTGGAGGCTCCTGCAGTATGAGCCGGCTGCTGGTTTGTGCTTGTGGCGCTGAAGGCTCCTGCAATATCTGGCGGCTACCGTCTTGTGCTCGTGTTGCAGGAGGCTCCTGCTGTGTGTGGCCGCTGCTGGTTCGTGCTTTTGTTGCAGGAGGCTCCTGCGTTATGTGGCCTCTGCCGGTTTGTGCTTGTGTTGATGGAGACTCCTGCAGTAAGTGGCGGCTGCTGGTTTGTGCTTGTGTTGCTGGAGGCTCCTGCAGTATGTGGCGACCGCCGGTTTGTGCTTGTGTTGCTGGAGGCTCCTGCGGTATGTGGCGGCTGCCGGTTTGTGCTTGTGTTGCTGGAGGCTCCTGCAGTATGTGGCGGCTGCCGGTTTGTGCTTGTGTTGCTGGAGGCTCCTGCAGTATGTGGCGGCCGCCGGTTTGTGCTTGTGTTGCAGGAGGCTCCTGCTGTGTGTGGCCGCTGCTGGTTCATACTTGTGTTGCAGGAGGCTCCTGCAGTATGTTGCGGCTGCCTGTGTGAGCTTGTGTTGGTGGAGGTTCTTGCAGTATGTAGCAGCTGCCGGTTTGTGCTTGTTTTGCTGAAGGCTCCTACAGTATGTGGCGGCTGCCGGTTTGTGCTTTTGTTGCAGGAGGCTCCTGCAGTATGTGGCGGCTGCCGGTTTGTGTTTGTGTTGCAGAAGGCTCCTGCAGTATGTGACGGCTGCCGGTTTGTGTTTGTGTTGCAGAAGGCTCCTGCAGTATGTGGCGGCTGCCGGTTTGTGCTTGTGTTGCTGGAGGTTCCTGCTGTATGTGGCGGCTGCCGGTTTGAGCTTGTGTTACTGGAGGCTCCTGCAGTATGTGGCGGCTGCCGGTTTGAGCTTGTGTTACTGGAGGCTCCTGCAGTATGTGGCGGCTGCCGGTTTGAGCTTTTGTTACTGGAGGCTCCTGCAGTATGTGGCGGCTGCCGGTTTGTGCTTATGTTGCTGAAGGCTTCTGCAGTATGTGGCTGCTGCTTGTTTGTGCTTGTGTTGCTGGAGGTTCCTGCTGTGTGTGGCAGCTGCCGGTTTGTGCTTGTATTGCTGGAGGCTCCTGCTGTATGTGGCGGGTGTGGGTTTGTGCTTGTGTTTGCTGGAGGCTCCTGCATTATGTGGCTCCTGCCGGGTCTTGCTTGTGCTGCAGGAGGCTCCTGTAGTATGCGGCGCCTGCCAGTTTGAGCTTGTGTTGCTGGAGGCTCCTGCAGCATGAGGCTCCTTTAGTATGCGGCGGCTGCCGGTTTGTGCTTGTGTTGCTGAAGGCTCCTGTAGTATATGGTGGCTGCCGGTTTGTGCTTGTGTTGCAGGAGGCTCCTGCAGTATGTGGCGGCTGCTGGTTTGTGCTTGTGTTGCTGGAGGTTCCTGCTGTGTGTGGAGGCTGCCGGGCCGTACTAGTGTTGCAGGAGGCTCCTGCAGTACGTGACGGCTGCCGGTTTGTGCTTGTGCTGCAGAAGGCTCTTGCAGTCTGTGGCTGCTGCCGATTTGTGCTTGTGCTGCTGGATGTTCCCGCAGTCTGTGGTGGCCGCCGGTTTGAGCTTGTGTTACTGGAGGCTCCTGCAGTATGTGGCGGCTGCCGGTTTGAGCTTGTGTTACTGGAGGCTCCTGCAGTATGTGGCGGCTGCCGGTTTGAGCTTGTGTTACTGGAGGCTCCTGCAGTATGTGGCGGCTGCCGGTTTGTGCTTATGTTGCTGAAGGCTTGTGCAGTATGTGGCTGCTCTTGTTTGTGCTTGTGTTGCTGGAGGTTCCTGCTGTGTGTGGCAGCTGCCGGTTTGTGCTTGTATTGCTGGAGGCTCCTGCTGTATGTGGCGGGTGTGGGTTTGTGCTTGTGTTTGCTGGAGGCTCCTGCATTATGTGGCTCCTGCCGGGTCTTGCTTGTGCTGCAGGAGGCTCCTGCAGTATGCGGCGCCTGCCAGTTTGAGCTTGTGTTGCTGGAGGCTCCTGCAGCATGAGGCTCCTTTAGTATGCGGCGGCTGCCGGTTTGTGCTTGTGTTGCTGAAGGCTCCTGTAGTATAT